>NW_017304136.1:1639891-1669643 GCF_001594115.1 Trachymyrmex septentrionalis | reverse complement strand
TAGATTTCCGTCAAGGTGAACTCCCTAATTTTCTTGTCGATTGATATACTACTGTATTTTGATGCCCTAATTACAAATATGATAATGAAAATTGCTGACAAAGTCATTTTCAAAGTCAAATATCTAAAAAACAACTTTTTAAACATTTTTTTCGCGTTTCACGTGGAAAGTCGTATGTTCCTACGCAGAGAGGAATGTGGGTTGAAAGTCGCTTCGTGTGAAAATTATGCGCCTGAGTAGGAGGGAGATAGAATGAGAGTAACTTTGCCTGGAAATCGTGCCCTCCTAAGCAGGGGGGTGCGCTTAGCCAGATTGCGCGGCAAATGACCGTCAAAATGACCTTGTTGGTAATTTTCATGATATTTGTAATCAGCACCCCAAAACACAATAGTATACCAATCGACAATAAAATTGAAGGGTTCATCCTTTCAGAAGTTCACTCATAATTATGTAGTAGTAATTTATATAGTAGTAACTCAGAAACTATGAACTAAATTGATCATTTATGTTAATATATTTTCAGGTTTTATTATCTCTGTTACATGCAAAAATCACACTGTAGCGAATTATACTTCGGCCGGAAGTTTTTTCGTGTTAATATTGCTCAACGGTGAGTCTTTACTTTTTATGCTTTAGGACATAATTTTTTTTAAATTTAATATTGCTACATGATAACATTATTAATTATTTCTGAATTTACAATTCTTTGTTACGTAAT
This sequence comes from Trachymyrmex septentrionalis, assembly GCF_001594115.1. Lineage (NCBI taxonomy): Eukaryota > Metazoa > Arthropoda > Insecta > Hymenoptera > Formicidae > Trachymyrmex > Trachymyrmex septentrionalis. The sequence goes on along the minus strand of NW_017304136.1, from coordinate 1,668,925 downwards.
AATACGTTATACTATTATTAATATAAAAAGTTAGCAAATGTTAGTTCAAATTAACAACAATATCTCAAAAATAATTATCTTATGTTAATCAAATTTTTATCAATATATTAATTGACAAAATCATAGGATGTCTATGGCCAGTGGAGGGAATGCCAAAAGTGCTGCGCTGGTTTAATTATGCATTGCCAACTATTTTGCCCTCTACATCATTGAGAGAAATCATCTACAAGGGATATTCCATATCTAAACCACAAATTTATAATGGCTTTCTAATAATTGTAGGGTGGTCATTATTGTTTCTTATCGTAACTATATTTCGTGTAAGATCGAAGTCTTTTTGATATTATTCAGAAACGTAAACAAAATTTTTTAGAAATGAAATGGTTTTGTATAATTTACAGAATGCAGATAGACAAATATGCAAAATGTTTCATCTAATTTGATGTGCATATAAAAATATTCTTGTTGATCTGTGTACAGAATTTTATACTAACTGTAGACTGTACAAAAATTTATATAGATTTATATTATCTGAGAAAATTTATGATTATTTTTATCCATTTATATAGATATTATATAATTAGTCCATAAATAATTAATCACTCTAAAGAAATAAGTATCATGGCTAATATTATTTATTTAAGAAATTATAATAACAATTTTTTCTATTTAAATTAATAATTATCGTTCCAGACCATAGTGGCGCTTCGTATTTAAAGTAATGTATTAATATAAACGGTCTTTTAATTGTATTGTTTATACACGCTCGCCTATAATACGTAACTCTCTATACATATCGGTTATTGTGAAGTCTCGGTAGTCTAAAGGTTTTGGACGCTCGCATGGAATGCAAGAAATCCGGGTTCGATTATCGGCCGAGGCAACATTTTTCGCAATAAGTTTGTTACAGTTTTTTAAGATTTTGGTAATTTGAGTGATAATTAATATTTCAGATTGCGTTGAAAGTCCGACAATCATATCGGCATGCAATTATTATTTCTGAAATTAAATCATTTATGTGAATATACGTAATAGTTCAACATCTTAACATTCAGACTGTAGTGGCGCTTCGTATTTAAAGTAATGTACAATATTTAATAATTACGTCTTATTTTATGAAATAATGTAAAAATAATATAAAATTAACTACTTCTATATGATAGCAATATGAATTTCAAATAATAATAATGATAAATATTTTAGACAAGAAAAAAGAAACTTAGTTATTATATATTTAGTTTTAGTAAATGATTTAATTGTATAAATAATTATGTTGTTCAAAAAATTGCGTTGTTTGAAAAATAAAGTAATCAATTAGTTTTGAATGTACGTGCATTAATTTAAATTTATGAAACATTGAAAAAAAATCATTATACATTGTATTCTAACAATTAACTCAAGACGAGATATAAAGACGAAGACAAATGGAGGGGAGGGAAAGAGAGGAACAGAACTGAATAAATACAGAGAACTGAATAAATACACATGCAATTCATCAAATATGTTTCCATTGCCAATGTATTATTCTTGTATATAAAACACAAGTAAGAAATAAATTTAGAAAAAAATATTTGTTGATGTATGTAATGAAATTTTCAGAACTATTTGTTTATGCGTATTTATTGCGTGTTTATGTATGAATATTTATTGCTTGTGTGTATAAACGTATAATGTATATATTAACATTAAAACATTAAGTTAAAAGCTTTTATAAGTATCTTATATATATATAATATAATTCTGACCACATTCTTTAAATAATTTTTTTAAATTTAATCACGACTATTTTTTTGTTCTTCCATTAAAAAATATAAAACAAAAATTTTTATAATTTTTTAAATTATATACGGCTCTAATCTTTTAGAAAATTATTTGAAAATTGTTTATACAAAACTTTTTTTTTTTCATATTCAATGTTATAAAATACGAGTTATAATACTTATGTGTGACTGTCCAAATTTCACCTCTTTTTTTGGCAATGTTGTACACTTTACAATATGCAGTGAACAATGTCCCCGGCAGTCAGAATCGAATATCTTAGAACATTACCGTAATCTAGCTGGGAGATAGCACCTTACAGTAATAACACAACGACAAGGAAACCAAGAAAATCGACTTGCGCGAACATAAATGAAATAAGCCAAACTGTTTTCGCGATTTGTTGCAACCTTTTTGCGCTCAATATTTTACTATTAGAATCACGTTTGAGAGCCAAATTATACGCAAGCTAAATGTATTCTGCATGATCCTTATTGAGCGTAGATATAGATCATAGTTTCCCAACCTTTTTTAGCTCACCGCTCTTTTTTCAAAATATTTTTTGTTTAGCACCTTCTTGACCGTAATTGGTAAATTCTCTCTGAACTCTAAATGAAGCAATAAAACAAAAATTATACAGAATTAAATAAAAAATATTAAAAAATTATAATATAGTATAAATTTATAAATATTATAAAATTACCACATTTTAATGAGAAGTTTGGGCTTGATATGACGCTAATAATCTGTCTACATATGTTCCATTTTTATCAGCAGCATTCTTAAATCTCTGCGCTCCATTATTTATATTAATTTGTTTTTTACATTAGTTATTTACATTAGTTTCCATTAATTGATTCTTATTTTTCGTCAAAAGATTTGTAATCGCAATAAATCCATATTTTTTCGGTGCACCTTCGCGTTCTTTGTCATGCACGTCGAAATTACCATTGTTTAATCGCCAAAACCAATTAGGTCTTTACAAGTAGTTTTCGATAGAGCATGCTCACCGTAAATATAATATCTACGTGTAAACGATGCATTTCCGCAGCTTTTCTTTATGATGAAAATGAAATAATGAAGTAAAACTTCCCGTAAATGTTGCTTTTTTAGAATAAATTCCGATTTTCAACACAAAAAGTTACTCTTGTTTATGCTTCAAATGAATACCAACTACAAAAGGGCTCAAAAGCTTGAACACACACCTTTCAAATACATGTATTGTCGTTTTATCAACATTTACGGGAAGTTTTACTTCATTATTTCATTTTCATCATAAAGAAAAGCTGCGAAAATGCATCGTTTACACGTAAATATTTACGGTGAGCATGCTCCATCGAAAACTATTTGTTAAGACCTAATTGGTTTTGGCGATTAAACAATGGTAATTTCGACGTGCATGACAAAGAACGCGAAGGTGCACCGAAAAACACACAAGCAGCTACTAACGATATCATTCTACAATGGGCGGAAACTTATTCCCATACCAATATATATCTCAAACGAATTTTTAGTAAAATAAAATACAATCAAAACAGTAGAGTGAACTGTTCAAAAACAGAAATGGTTAACGAGGAAATCACTAATTCGACTTAATGTCTTATCCCTTTATTATTTGTCACAATTTATTAATCAAAACATCGAAATAGAAATATCAAATTTGATAACTTTTTTTCTATAAAATTATTTTATGATAAAATTATTTTTGATAAAAATTTTAAATAGGATATATGTGTTCATGTGTTTCTCCCATTTATTTAGCTCCCTTCCTAACTCCCTAGGCCATTTTCTTTTTTAGGCTGTTGTTAATAAACGGAAATTGCAAATATTATTTATGAATTTGGTTTGAATTCTGAAAGCGCCATCTGTTTCACCGCTCGGCCAGGCAGCGCTTTCTTAGTAGTCAATTCTGCCGTTCCGATCTATACAAAGCTTCACCTTTACCAACAATCAGTAGAATAAGTAAATAATAGTACGTTCGAGGTCAGTTATACAGTCTCTGTCGGATCTGCGTGAGAAACGGAGCAAGTTTATTGGATCGTAAAGTACATTCTGTATAGTGTTTTTCTGTTAATTATTCTATTAAAAATACATCCACAAACAAAATTATTTTTAATAAAATTATTTATCAATTTTATGAAATTTATTAAAATTACGTAAAAATGCAAAATTATTTTAAAAATACGTGGAATACATAATGAATATTCAATTTAATTAACAAAATAACTTCGAATACGGTGAAAACAAAAGATTAAAATAAAAATGATACAATTGTAGTCTTATTAAATTTTGTTTTTTGAGTTTTAATCAGATTCAGAATTTATGAAAAGTTTCTTTAAATAAAAGAAAGAAATTACATTTTGTAAAATTTGAAAATATACGAAGAATAAAGTTAAAAAATGCAATACTGTATAAAATAAAAATATAAAAAACAAAAACTATAAAGCAATAATAATTATCTTATTAAGAATAAATATTACGCGAAGTGATAAAAGTGAAATTTAAACGCAGTCATTTTGATTTAATTATCATTAATGTTGATTATCTTTTTGGTCATGCTTCTTCTTTTATCAAGGAAATCAAATCGATAATTATTAAATCAAAATTGTTTGTTGTGTATTGGATATTATTAAGCACTTAAAATTTAAATCAAACTTGTTTGTGTGTACAGGATATTATTAATCCGTAACACTACATGTTATAATAAACTGTAAATTGATTTAAAAATTAAAATTTAGATGTATAATAATTGTGTAACTTTTTTTTAAATTTGATGTGATTTATTTAAATATATTATAATTAAATTACAACTTATAAATATATAATTTGTTCAAAGTTTTTTTATATTCATGATTATTATCTTACTGATCCTATTTTAAACAGGTCGGATCGATTACAATTACGTTAACACACGTGCAAGTAAGAAATCAATGCTATATGCATCCTACATGTTATATGAAATGTGCTACATCGATAAAAGGACGCGATAAAAGATAAGCAAAAAGAATATATTAAAAAAAACAGCGATAAAAAAAATAGTAATTAATACATTTGCTTATTAAGTTAAAAGCAACGAACGGAAGTGAAAAAAATTGTGGAGTGTTAGTGTTTCAATTTTTTAAATGTTCCATATTAAGTTACGAGTTCTATAAGTCTCTGTCCTAACGGCGAGACAAATTTTAACACCAATGCCACCACATAAAATCAACAAGATTAACTTTCTAAATTATGGCCTATAAAGATGCGTAAAAAAACAAGTAAGTCTAAAAAATTAAACAAATATAAATAAAAAAAAGAGGTTACCTAATTGTATTTTGTTTTCCTGTCTTATTCTATTAAATGTTTTTTTCTTCGTTATTTTTCAAATCTTTATGTACACATAATATTATTGTTACAATTAAAACAATCACAATTACTTTAAATTTATGATAGTACCTATTTTTTTATTTTATAATAACTATAATATTATGATATAATTATAATTTTAGATATAATTGTGCTTATGCTATCACGTTAAAATTAAAGGATTATACATGTGAATGCCTGAAAACATAAGATAATTTTGAGAATTTTTGTAATGAAATAATATTATAAAATAAGAAATTCGGTTTGAAAGACCTTAATGTGTATATTTTAAATTACGCATAGCAATTTTAAAAAATTTTTTTGCATCAAGATAGCGGCGCTGGAACTTTGCAAGTAAAACTATGTTTTTTTTTTCATGAATCTTTGAGGCTTGCAGCATAAGTACTATACACTTTCACTAAGAATAAAAAGCAAAATTTGTAATCTATATTATATAAATTTACTAAAAAAGTACGCACGTATATATTAAAATATTGATTTTTGTATAAATGATGAACATTTGAAAATAAGATTTTATTTTCATCCAAAAAATTCAATAAGTATTTATAATAAAAAAACTTTTTAACCGATCGTAAAAATCATGTGTATTTCTCTAAAGGAGTTAGTTTAGCAGATACTGTAAAAATTTCAAGCGAATTGGATAAATAAATTTATTAAAATTATGCTGCAAGCCGTAAAGAAAGAAGCAGTTTTACTTGTAGAGCTCCAGCACTGCCATCTTGATGCAAAAAAGTAAAACAAAAATGGTTTTGTATGCTGGAGTGACGGTAGAACTTAATCAATATTGATAAAACAGATTTATAATTCCAATAAAACATTACAAACATTATAAGGAGATCCTGAAGCGAAGCTTGAATCTGACGATGTCCAGAGGTCGCTGTTTTTCAAGGGAATCAGTGTCTTTATATACTGCCACACCAATATCTCACGTAACTTATAATTCAAATTGTCGCACTTTCATGTCAATTTTCGTATAACGAATTCATCACGATAAAGCGTCTAAGTTTAATTCTAAAAACTCGGCGTTATTTGTTCGTGCAAACTACGTGTTTGTGGACTATTTCGTAAGTATAAGTTGCAAAACTTTCGTATCAAATAAATATTGTCACAACTTGACAGCTTGAAATACCATGTTACACACTGTAAAAAAAGATTGGGGAATTCAACTCGAATTGAGATAAATAATCTTAGGGTTAAGTATAAATATAACGAACTAACTGTTGGGTTGCATCGAAAAACATTTTAACGTTTTTTTAATATCTTCCTTGTGTTAAATAAATATTAAATTTAGTTCTATAAAATATTTAAATAGTTGACTAAACTATTATTGGTAGCCAAACACAATTGTATCGTTAATTAAAATAATTTTGTAAGCGCGATGAAATAAATCTATAATAGAATAGATTGATTTTAACATTTGACTGAATTATTCTACAAAGTAACAAAACTCAATAAATTCTTGATAGTAATTTTGAAGTAATCTCTAGTTTGTTTTTGAGTGAAGTAGATTTAATAATTTATCTAATAGGACAATTCATTAAATTTATTCGATTCACTTAGATATAACTTTTTAAAATGTCACGATTATAATTATAGAATAGTGATATTTCTAAAAAGAATTCCTTTTCAAAGGATATTTCTTTTAAGAAATTAAGTAAGATCTTTAAAGAGGAGTTTTTTATTGGCATTGTAGAGAAATTCTGATATTTCGCGAAATGCTCCGTTTGAGAGTATATTATACTCGACATATACAAGTATATTGTGATTGTGCGAGCAACGGCACAACTTCGTTGCGTTCTCTATCACGGGTTTTCCCGTGAATGGTTTTTTTTTACGGGATAGCCCGATAATCAAACCAATTTGTCGCTAATTATCCGAACTTTTTACAAACACAAATTGGGCACCAGGCATGAGAGAGCGTGCCCCTCTTTCGTTAAATTTCGCTTATTTTACAAGACTACGCGCAATTCGCGAGGGCAACAGAGGTAATTCGCTATAGACGAGGAATATGCTGGAGGACGAGAGAGATAGGTTACAAAAATGACACAAAATTTAACAAGAAAATGAATAACAAGTCTATTTCGAGACGTCCATTCGTAAAGGTAATTTTAATAACTCGTGGATAGTCTGTCAGACTCCGCGACGACCGAAATAAAAATCTAATGTATCCGGGCGGATCTGGCAGATGTATCCGATAAATACAAGGTCTGAACTCCCCCCAATGATCACGTGATATAAGCGAATATTCTACAATAACTGCGCGACGCAAGCCCAAATCCTTATACGGGCAATAGCACTTTGACACCAAATGCTGATTGGTAAAAAACGGGTGACAGAGATAAATTTTACTCTCATAACCGGTTTTTCACTAATCAGCTTTCGGTGTCAAACCGCTGTTGCTCATATGAGAATCCAAGCTAAGAAGAGATCATACTATGACACAATGAGATACCGATATATAAATGACGATCCTATAATTATCCTACGTCGCAATTAGTGAGAATCTCGACTCAAAAAAATGATTCGGCTGTGGCAAGGGCAATCGACATCTTTATCCCCAAAGAACGTATGAGCGCATAGCACGTGGCTCATACATGATTAAACTACGCGACAGCCATAATTTCGGCTTCTCGGAATATCTCGAGCCTTAATGCGCGATCTACACGACGTCTGGAATCTCGCGATCGGGGGCTTTACAAATAGGTTAACGTTTGTTTCAAAATCTCCTCTTTGTATCCTGCGATATCCGCGCTCTCGATGCTTCTCCCAAAGGTCTCGATTCCGATCGTAAATGTGTGGTTGAAGGTCCTGTTACATTAAAATGAATTCGGATTTTTAGAAATACGGATACATGGATGTTAAAATGAATCCTTTTCAATCCTGAATGCATTTTTATTTATCTACAGGAATTGGATGGAACAAATATCTATTCCTTTTCAATCTTAGATGCATTTTTATTTATAGAAATGGCATGGAGTATATTTCTATGTTTTTCAATCGAAAAATAATGTTATAGTATTTTGTGTGCATCGTGAATACTACTTTATTTAAAATTCTAAATAGAAAATGCAATTTTTCAATCAAGTTGAATCTAAAAATAATAAAATAATAAAAATTAAAATAGGTTGAAATTTTTTAATCCATCCGAATCTATATTTTAAATTCATAATATAAAAATGGATTGGATTTCATATAAAAAACATTTTTTATATATGTAAAAGCTTAAATAAATTAAAGTAGTAATTACATGAAATTCTATAGTTATTTTAAAACTTGTATACAAAATATATACTCTAGTTGTATAATAAAGAGAACGTATTAATATAAAATATACATAAAAGCAATTAATTTATTAATTAAAAATAAGAAATTTATATATGTAACATTTATTGTTCATATTTACGTTCTTTTTATGTTTCTTTTAACTTAAATAAAATGGAATTTTCTTTCTCTCTCTCTCATGATATATTTTTACGGTACAATTTTTTTAATTAATAAGATTAAGAAACAAGACCGTTTATGTTAAATACATTATTTTAAATACGAACTACAGTCTGAATGTTAAGATGTTGAACTATTATATATATTCATTTAAATGAATTAATTTCAGAAATAATAATTGCGTGCCGATATGGTTTTCGGACTTTCAACGCAATCAATCTGTGTGTGTGTGTGTGAAATATTAATAATCCCCCAAATTTCCCAAATTTAATCTTAAAAAACTGTAATAAACTTATTGCGAAAAATATTGCCTCGGCCGGGGATCGAACCCGGATCTCTTGCATTCCGTGCAAGACGATTTTTTAATTACTCAGTTGAATCAAAACGAAAAATTTCTTATTAATAATTTTGAATCAAATAACAGTCATGATTTTTAAATAAAACAATGGATTTTCTATTCACAATTTTGAATTAAATAGTATTCATAATCCATTTTAAAAGAAAAACTTTTTTTATTCAATTGGATTAAAAATTGCACTAGAATTTTGAATTTTGCAGTATCCGATGGATAGAAATGACTGATATTATTTTTTAATTCAACTGGATTGAAAAACTGCATTTCCTATTCAGAATTTTAAATTAAGCAGCATTCATGATGCAATTTCGATGAAATTGCTGATATTATATTCAAATGAATTAAAAAACTGTATTTGATATTTAGAATTTTAAATTAAGTAGTTATCACGATGCACATACTATAATATTTATTTTTACTTTTTAGATTAAAAAGCATAAAAATATACTCCATACCATTCCTATAAATGAATAAAAATGCATTCAGGATTGAAAAAGATTCATTTTAATATTCATAAATCCATATTTCTGAAAATCTGAATACATTTTAATCCATTTCAATTCGTTCTCGTTTGTTGGGACGTTCTGTTTGCGTTTTCTTAACAGAAGTTGATGCATTTTCGTAATAGGAGATGATGATGAAAATAATAATAATTCAAAAATATTGCACGTATATATAATCATAAAAGTTTTTACCTGTCATAGTTAGACAAAATATTTGTTATAATATATAATGTGAATAATAAATTAAATAATTCTTCCTTTATTTTTTTTTAATTTGCGAGGTCAAATTAAATATTATGTTTACAATCTTTTCGTATATTATTTAAGTGACGTAAATGTTATATAATTCCACGTAATAAAAACTTACGTGATTATGCATACGCAGAATGTACTTGATTTACATTTAATTGCTCCACTGTCATTTCCTACAGGAAGATACGATTAGAAGGTGCTGCGTGAAAAATCGAGCAAAAAAATATAAGCTGAAGGTGCTGCATGAAACGAATGCGGATGGTATACAGAGATGTTTGCAATTAATTTTTAATAACAATATTTCTTATATATATAGGGTAAAAGTACTAAATGCGGATCAAGCAGCTAGTTCCGGATCACATATTATATATAAATATTGTAATTGTACTATTTCCATCAAATGATGCATATCACAAGATTTTTTAGTATTTATTTTACCTTTTCGTGTTAGTTATCAAGTGTTTTTTATTTATTAGCAACAGTGTTGCATTTTACTGATGTCGTTAATTTATATGACGTTACAGATAAACTAAAGTTAAACTAAGATATGTATCTTTAAAAATTCAAAGTGTAATACCCCATAAGGATTGCTTTATTGATTCCAGGAAGTAATAAAAAGCATTAGATTTTCTGAAAATAAATTAATATCATACTCATTTGAATTTAAATCTAAAAAAAATAAAGCAACTACTCCGCAATTAATACATGAGGTCTAAATGTGAATAATTGTCATTACTTTATTGAATTAAAATTAAAACATAAAATAATACCAAAATGAAATAAAAAATTTAAATAGAGAGCGCCTAGGATCGATCAAAGTTAGATATTTCGAAAAATATAATATTCTTGGTTTATGAATTTAATTTATCTCAAATGAGACTGTGTATCGAAACGTTCGGACATTTAAACACAATCAATCTGAGATACTAATAATCGCAAGCCGAAATATTCGGACATTCGTGTATAAATAGGGTATCTCGTAATTTTTGGCTAACCGCTTTTGTGTAGATAGATTGGATTAAACTGAGTCGAAAAGTCTTCTATCATTTTGCAATTTTCGCAATAGTTAACAAGATATTAATTATTAAAAATCACTGAATATTAGTTTTCAATATTTTTTCAAATACTATTGACGCCACTCAAAATTAAATTGATAAGACCGGTAGATAGATCTCTTTAAACCTTACAACTTTTGTGTAAAACAATTTTTTATAAAATTTATATTTTTCGAGATATTTCGAAGTTCTGGTATTTTTTCCTTATCCTGTATGGTAATGCCATTAATGTGGATCACTCTTAAAAAAAATTCATATTTTTATACAGAACGATACCGAACAATTAATAAAATATTTTACTTTACTACTTTACAGAAAAACAGCGAGAAACAAATTGTTTATTTACTTTTCATAAAGTTCTGAAAATTTTTTCAGAATTTTTTAATACCGTATTTTCTCACGTTGGTAAAAATACTAAAAAATAAGAAAATGCAGTACTAAAAAGTTGAAAAAATTTTGAAAAATTCTTAGTTTTATGAGAAGAAAATTAATAATTTTTGTCTCTTCCAGTTTTTCTGTAAAGTTGATGGTATTTGAGTAAAAAATTACTCAAGACTAATATTTGGCAATTTTTAGTAATTAATATCTTAACTATTGCAAAAATTGTAAAATGGTAGAGAGCTTTTCGACTCAGTTTAGTTCGCTCTATCTACACAAAAGCAATTATCCAAAACTTACAGGACGCCCTGTATAATCCCTCCAATAAGAAACTTTTATTGCAAAAAATTTTATCTCAGCCAGGATTCGAATCCGGGACCTCTCGATTTTCTAGGGCAAGTGTCTTATGAAAAAGTGATTCATAATGTGATCTTTATGATCAATTATAACTATTAAATATTTTATTAATTGTTCGGTATCGTTCTGTATAAAAATATGAATTTTTTTTAAGAGTGATCCACATTAATGGCATTACCATACAGGATAAGGAAAAAATACCAGAACTTCGAAATATCTCGAAAAATATAAATTTTATAAAAAATTGTTTTACACAAAAGTTGTAAGGTTTAAAGAGATCTATCTACCGGTCTTATCAATTTAATTTTGAGTGGCGTCAATCGATTTTTTAAATGGAAATCCCTATTTTTTATCGCATATTTTTGTAGCTCATACTTTAAATTTAAAAATTTTATTACTAACAAAAGTGAGTAGCAAAATGATTGCTTTAAATAGAGATTTTTGCTGTTTTGAAGTTAATCTGTCTACTCTTACAAAAAGGAGTAGAGAACTATTTCATTCAATCAATCGAAGTAGTTTAAGCATTAGTTGATAATGCGATAACAACATATGTCAAGGTCAAGGTCATCGGAGAGGTCTCCCCCGACGTGAATATTTACCGTATCTTGTATTCTTTTGAACCCTCAAAAGATTAAAACAAAATATTTTTTTATTAAGCACTTTTTGAATTGAGGTTTGAAAGTTTACAGTACCGGTGTTAATATCTAAGATGTCTGCTATCCATAGTCTGCTTGGCATTTTTCTAGTAAAGTAAAAAGATTTATTTAACAGATTGAAGGACTCTTCTTATACAAAATAAATAACAATAAATAAAGGGCAAAGTAAGAGTCAAACACATTTCTTTAAAAAAGTCACACAATTAGAAAAATAAATTACAAATAAGAAAAGTAACATTGAAAAAATATATAATAAAATAAAAACTCAGTTTAAATACAAATAAATTACAAGTTTCGACCGGATTGAGCCCTCTTCAGACATTAACTTATCGCAATAGAAAATTAATTATCGTAAATGTTCGCATATTCACTATATTCACAGTTCGGGTTAGTCTTGATCTAGAACTCGACATTATTCACATACGATTGGACAGTCAATGTGATTCATATCTCTTGGAAAAGTTCAAAAATCATATGTAAATTATTCAAACAAGTGTGTCCATGTAAGTATGAATAATCATTAGAATATATAAAGATAGGTGGAACGCAGATGTGTAAGAGAGACATTGCGTGTCGATTATTATGTACGCTCGCTGATACGGATCATCACGGACCCATCCGCATCTAATATATTATTCCTGGTACAGGAACGATCCTAAGGTCACGAGCGCGATCGGCATCGTAGCGGCCATTATTATTTAAGCCACCGAATCCTCCGTCAAATTATTTATCTTCCGTCATTCGATTCTGCTATTTTTGATACTGGAAAATCTTGACTTCAGATATAGATGCTGCGACTTAAATGCCCAGAAACTAAATTTTAAAATCATAAGATTATTTCTTCACTTTTTGATTCATTATATCAATTTCGCCATTTTGAATTTTAAAATAAAAAAATTTTGACTTCAAATTTGAATTCAATAATGCAAAAATACCCTAAAAAACCTAAAAAGATATTTGAATTTTTATTTGAATTTACCGTAAAAAATATTGATACATATCTTTCTACAGAATCTATCTACAAAATATATTTCTTAACAATTAAGTAAGTTTTAAACATTTTGACTCATTTTCGATGTAATACTTTTTATTTATTTATATTTATACATAGATATGTGGGATGGGTGATCCTCGTACGGAGCGAAGAGATCTCGCATGCGCAAACGAGCAAGTGACGGACGGAGTGCGAGCGGAGTAGACATCGAGTAGACATCGAGCAGAGATAACTTTTTGTTTATCCGGTTTATCGTGAATCAGCGTGATTCAGAAATCATTCGAGCGATCAATCCTACAGATATTACTCAAGATTTTTAACTATTGGATTCTTATTGACCGTTGACTTTATTTATCTTGCGACATAAAGAAATGTTATCCGTTTGACTCCACTTTTTCTCGCCTTTGAACAAAGAGAGTTTTCATAACTCTTTTATCCAAAGAAGTCTAAATTCTTAAAATTCAACAGAGAACTGTTGAAATAAATTAAATTAAGTAAAAAATATAATATATGTAAAAGGGGGCTACGAATCATACTGGATGTTATCTACTAATAACTTTTTTTTAAATAAATAGTCAAAAATATAACCAATATTAAAACAAATGTTTTAACCCATTCTCAATGTTAGAATAATTTAAATTAATATTAGTAACAACACAAAAATGTTCGCATGTGAAAATACAAATAATCGTAAAGATACTCGCATATTAAAAATTTATTGAAATTATATATCTAGTAAATACACCTATATTCGAATAAATGAATAAAAAATAAATGAAAACATTCATTCAAATACACCTTTTTTTATTTATTAAGAAATGAATAAATTCTTTTTTATTCTATTTGAATGAATATTATTTCAATGTAATATTTTGGTTTCGTATTCATGTTTACTCTGTTATTTGCATATACCTTGCAAGCCTGCAAGAAAAAACAGAAATCTATAAAAACAATGGCGACGATTACATCGTGCGCTTAGTGCGCATATATACGATGGGTGTTCTTATTTAATCTATGAGTTAAACAAAGACAGTTTTATTGAAAATAAATAATATATTTCGGAACTTAATCCATAGACCAATGAACGATGAGCACAAGATATCTTATAAAATATTTAAAACGTTACTGTGATGTAACCGGAATTATTGGAATTATATGGTGTTCTATCAAATAGATATTTATAAATAAAAAATGTATAATTTTTTAAAATATTTCTTAAAATTTTTAAGTTTCCTTCATAAAATCTGAATATTACAATGACAAAAATAAATAAAATTTATTTATTTACTTAAAGTCATTAAAGTACCAGCTATAGTTAAGGGGTAACAATTGCTCATTAGAGCTTTCTTTTTCAGTTTATGCTTTGTTTAAATGATTATGAATATTCTTTAAATAGTTTTATCAATAAATATTTTTCGAAAGACTAAAATTTTGAAAGAATATATGATTAAATTTCTTTTTATGTGAAAATTTTGAATAAATACAATTTAAAGTTTAATTACAAATTATATTCATCGGATACTAATTGAAATAAAGCGGTGGAATATGACCGTTCTTGGAAGCAGTCTCATCCACCGATAGATGTCAGTACCATTAGAAATTGTCATCTGTATATTAAGTAAATCTAATCCCAATAATAGAGTCGGCCGATACAGAGAAATTTCGTGCCAATGAACTCTGAAACTATTTCATGATACTTATAGTAAGTGTTAAGTGAAAAGGTGTATTCATATATTGTAGAATAAAAGCCGTATAGAAACGTTATAGTGATATAACCGTAAAATTGTCGCAAATTAATTCCAATTATAATAAAATTAAAAATTTCAACGTCTACATTACAAATGTCAATAGACCACACATATTTAAGAAAGATGGAACATCTGATATCAATTTTTTAAAATTTTATTTGATGAACTTATGTGATATTGAAAATTTGACCCGAGAACCCGATAATTTATATAATATTATAATTTTTCGAATTCGTTTTAATATTAAGAATGCCCCGATCGGCGTCAAAATGTTTGTTATTGTATTTCTTTATATTTATTTCGGAATATTAAGTGTACTTAATTAATTTTTAACTGACTCGTAGCCCTTCTATTTATTTATATTGATTTATTTTAAGAATACATATATTTTTTAACGGAGCCTTCACGAGTTGTCGATTGCCAAGCGTTCTTTCGAAATTAAAAATGATATTACGTCATAACCGGTCAAAACTGATTCATGATCTATTTTATATTTCAAAGTCTCTTTAAAATAACCACTTAAAGATGCTAAACAATTTTACAATTTCACAATTGTATTATAACATCTTAAAATTATTCTTTTTTAAGATGGTCTTAAATAGGAACAAACTGAAAATATCGGTTTTACAAGAGGAGATTATAAAATGTCCTTTACCGCAATGTCAATTTAATATAACAGTATATTGAATGTTTCTTCTTGATATTATATATAATCCCTTAATATTGTATACTCGTATAATCCCGCTTTGGCCACAGATAAGAAATCATTTTCAAGATATTAAATACTTCTCTTAATTTATGCTTTTATTTTTCGAGAATTATTTTTCTATAATTAAATAAAGTAAATAAGATATTTCAAATTGTTTTATCATTAATTATTACATGTATCTTACGCAAATTCGATTTGTAAATTTTTTAAATTTTGAAAATATTAGAAAAATACGATTAAATAAAATATTATTAAATTAAAAGCAAAAGAAGAATATGATTCAATACAGATTCAATTTTTATATACTATCTTCACATTAATTGTCAATAATAAAAGTTATCTTACTATCATTGAGACAAAATAATATTTTGAAAAATATTTGCCTGTTATAAATTCAATAAGCGTTATTGATCTTTTCATACCACTTATATTGAATTGAACAACACTTAAATTTAATATCACTTTAAAAAGTTAATTGTTCCAGTAAATCACAATCTATTTTTAAGTCATTTGAGAAAAAATTGTTACAGTTTGGCCGCTAATCAAACATTCAACACCATTTCGTAAAATGGTGCAACGAGAGGCAGTGGTCGTAAGGAACGCCGTGAAAAGTTATGGAAAAGAGTTGGTGTTCAATGGCCTAAATATGACTGTTTCAAGAGGTTCCATGTAAATAGCCGTTATTTATCAATATTATACATATAATACAAAAGACTAATCGTATTTATTTCCGCTTCTGGTTGTTAACAAATAATTTTCCGAAAAGAGTAATTAAAAAGATGCTCCATAGGAGAGAAAGAAAGTGCCATAAAATTAATTAAGTTTTGCGATTATTTGCGCGATTTTTACGTTATTCGAGGAAGAAGATAAATTGCTATTTTACATATATATTTGTCGATTTCTTAAATTCCTGCCGTTTGCGCAAAATATACGACAGGATAATCATATAATTTCTTAATGATTATTCAAATAAGCAAATTTAAATAAAAAATTTTATTCGAATGTATGTATTATCCAAAATGAAAAAAGCATGTAAATGAAATCCTTTTTTAAATAGATATGGATTGTTGGGATCTAGTGGATGTGGCAAAACCACACTATTGTCCTGCATCGTCGGAGTTCGGTATCTTGATAGCGGAGAAGTGTGGGTCTTGGGAGGAAATCCGGGCAACAAGGGCTCTGGCATCCCTGGACCTCGAGTAGGTTACATGCCGCAAGAGGTTTCCTTGGTTGAAGAGTTTTCCATGAGCAATGCCTTCTATTACTTCGGTAGAATTAATGGGCTCGACGATGAGGAGATCGGTAGGATGTAATAAAAAAAATATTAGCATTCGTTGCACGTGAAATGTCACGCATTTTCTATATTTCAGTTATACAAAATATTTTTGAGTAAACGTATTGTAAACCGTATCTGTTTTTGTTTTAAATTATTCGTATGCAAAATATTTCATAGCGTAATTTAATTCAAACGACTATAGCTTTCCCGTGTTATTCCTCAGAGACGAGACAGCGATTCTTCTCGGAGTTGCTTCAACTACCCCCAGCAGATCATCTAGTGAAGAACATGAGTGGAGGTCAGCAAAGAAGAGTTTCTCTTGCCGCCGCATTAATTCACAAACCCGAACTTCTAATTCTCGACGAACCCACTGTGGGCTTGGATCCAATTTTGAGAGAGAAGCAAGTAGATTTTGCTCATTTTAGATACAATATAAAGAATAATAATAAGAAAGTGTTTGGATGTACTTTTTTTTTGTAGAATTTGGGCCTACATGATTCAGATCACGCAGGAAGAAAATATCACAGTGCTGATCACGACACACTACATTGAAGAAACTAAAGATGCTAATAAAGTGCGTTTTGTTTCTATTAAAATAGTTGCAGTAGGTCATTTTTAGCCAATGTTACACGGTGTACAATGATATAAACAACAATAAATGTCCGTATCAACGTGCGTGCATTTCTGCTTTTTCGCTATCAGCATTACCCAAGATACATCGCGTGATAGTTACTGAATTAAGTATCTCTTAGTATAGTATGTCTTGTAGAATCTAATCAGTCTCGTTAAGGCTTTTGAGTAATGATTACAGCCATATTAAATCGTGACGTTAGAAGCGGGAAATGACACAATTTTTATTACATGCTATTTATAAATAAAGACAATTTGGATAATACAAAATGATAAGATTGCTTTAAAACGTTTGTAAAAATAAAACGAAAATTATGCTTATCCTCCCTGACAGTCAGTAAAAAATGATAAAAGAAACGTGTAAGTGAAAATAAGCTGCATATGCGCGTTGCATAAAAACACTTTATTTGCTTAATAACAATTAATATGTCATTTTTCACTTGACGTCATGATTCAATATGACTGTGACGACTACTCAGGAACATTGTCATATGTCAGTATATCTGTCATGTGTCACTTTAATTTTTATAAATTTTCCTCTTCTGATTCGTCTAAATCTTTTATACATTGAATAACATTGTCTTTATGAATCCCTGGTTTATACTTATACTATAATATTTATATTATTTATTTATACTATTTTGGAATCTCGCATAACTAAAAAATCAAATTAAAAATTATAAAATTGTATTTTCATAAAGTTCTACTTTAAGACTTTGGAAAATTTTAAGCTTCATATTCGAGTTCAGCACGTCTAAATCTATAAAAATTGACCGATTTCATACTTTTCATTACAGGCAAAGTTTGACCCTAAACTTCCACCGTTTTTTCATCATACAATATTGTGCATTTTCATTGTTATACAGATTGGCTTGATTAGATGTGGTAAATTGTTAGCGGAATCAGCGCCACAGAAATTGCTGGAGCAATTTGAATGCTCGTCTTTGGAAGAAGCTTTTCTGAAACTATGTAATGTCCAAAATAACACAATCATTTTGAATGAAGCTCAAGAAGTGGAAGACACTAGCAGTGATATCTTGTATAAAGATCAAAATCAATGTGAATTGACAAAAGTATATATGTAGAAATAATTTATGCTCTAATCATTACTATACTATAAAAGCTATATAATCGGTATAATTTTATAACATAAATAATTTAAATTTTGAAGGCAATATCAGAGTACGAAGCAATTTCGGAACGTCAAGTTTCACGATTGAGAAGGTTCAAAGCTCTATTAACGAAGAATGGCATCCAATTTCTGCGTTATTATACGTAAATATATTAATAATTAATTCTCCTAGAGAAAAGAAACTTATATAGAGTATGAGATATAGGTGACATAGAATACAATATTAAAAAAAAAAGAATTTTAACTGTTTTAATTTCAAATTTTCTGTATTATTTTTGTACATTATTGTATCGTTGCATACAAAACATTATAATTTAAAAAAAAATTTAAATTTATAGTCATAGTATATTTCATAATAATAATAAATAATAAATGACATTTTTTTTCAGAGGACTAGTTTTCGCAGTAGTATTTCCTATACTTCAAATCGGCGTATTTGTTATGGCAATTGGTGATAATCCGAAAAATTTGAAGATTGGCATCGTTAACAATGAAGTCAATAACTGCAGTTTGGATAGCAACTTTGGCAATGTTTGGAGTGATGAAGTCACTTGCCATTTTGACAACCTCAGTTGTAGATTTTTGCATTATTTTGACAACTCTATCGCAATACAGGTACAATGGTTTAAAAATTATTATAATGTATAATCGGCATAAATATGATTACACATATACTATTGAGAATAAATATAAAATTAATAGAAAAATACACTTTTGCACATTCGATTGCGACTATTGCGCACAATTGCATACATAACATTATTGCTTACAGATCGATTGTCTACATGTATTGCTTATATCTTGATTGTCTGACATGCACCAGCTATTGCATATAAATAAAAATTTCAAAAACGAAGCTTCGGAGAAATTCACATTTGCCTACATGTATTATTGCTTACAGCTCGATTGTTTACAAGTACTATTACAGTTACTATTTTTTATTTTAAAAACACAAATTCTGTTCTTGAGACTTTCACTTTCTATAAAGAAATCGTGCGTTTTGAAAGTTATTTCCGTGTCCAAATCCATTCTTAGAATGCCAACGTTTCGTGAACATTGCAGTTCATTTCATTAAGGCCAGCCTGGTACTCAGTATTCCTATGATAAAGTGAACTGCAATGTTCACGAAACGTTAGCATTTAAAAAATGGATTTAGACACGGATGGAGATAACCCGTAAATACGCATAATTTCTGAACATAAATTAAAAAAAAAATACAAATTTTCTGCTTTAGAAACACAAATTCTCTGCTTTGACATACAAATTTCCTGCTTTAAAAATACAAATTATTATATTTTCTTACGTAGATTAATCTTAATTTGATATTTGTGTGTACGCCAAAATGCTTGTAGGTAATCGATTTGTAGATAATAATACATGTCGGCAAAACGTGACTTCGGTTCTAAAATTTTTATTTGGCTGCAAAAGTGCATGTAAGCAATCAAGCTATAATAATATATGTAGGCAATCGATCTGTGGGCAATAATATTATGTGTGCAATATAGGTTGTGCGCAATAGTATCATGTTATGTATGTAGCGCTTCTTAATTTTATATTTATGCGTAATATATTTTTGTATACAAACGAACTAAATGTGATATAGGCAAACACGCTTTTCTTACCACCTTTCCCAAATTCAATAAATTGAAATATAAAAATCTTAACACATACACACACACACACACACACACACACATACGAATAAACGAGGACGCGCGCGCACACATTTTCATATAAATTAAGAAGACGATTACATAACAATTTCCTGAAAAATTAGACTGGAACTATTAGTACTAATACGATTAGACTATTGGTACTAACAATAACTTCTAGACAATACTATTTTAATAGTGTATGAATTAGTAACACTATTGAAGTAATAAGTGCATAAGTTTGTGGTATGGACTTATGGACAAACTTATGTACTTACTACTTCAACAGTGTTAAGGGCTTTGCATAATAAAAAAAACAGGGAACAGAGACAGAGAATAACAATTTCAACTTACCAGAAACTGTGTATCCACAATACATGATTTCTGATAGATTGAAATTCTTATTCTCTGTTCTCTATTTCCTATTCCTTTTATTGTGCGGAGGACCTTACTAATCTCTACAAATTAAAATTGTGCCTCGGAGTTTTTGATACTAACATTTTTAAGTCTAGCTTTTCGAGAAAATGTCATGTAACGATGTAACCGAAAGGACGACAGTAACAATAATTAAAACGTTATATATTTTCAATATTTTTCAATATTAACCTTCTTAAAACGTTATATGTTTTAAAAATTCTTATTAATATTTCGCTTTCAGGAGTACTATGACAACATTTCCGAGGCAAAACAGGCTGTACAAAATGCGAAGCTCAGTGGTTTGATATATTTTAGTCAAAACTTCTCCGAAGCTTTGCAGATACGCGTGGAAGAAGCCAATTCCGCGAAAGATTCCGATTTGCTCGCCAGCCAAATTCAAGTTTTTCTCGATATGGGCGGTACGTTATTTGTACATTAACAATGCGTTTTTATCGTTTAAAAATTTAAAAAGTTTAATTAATTTGTATATTTGAAAATATTATTTAAAATATAAAAAAATAAAATATACTATTTAAAAAATTATACAAAAAGATCTAAGAAATTGATGAAGGTATTACGTCATAAATATTTTAGCAGAAACGGAACGTAAATTAAACGATATATTAGTAAAATTACAAATATATAAATTTACAACGCCTCTGTTATAGATATGCAAATTGGACTTTATATACAGCAGAAATTATTCAATCGTTTCTTAGAGATTTATGAAGATATCATGAGAGATTGCAAATATTCGCCAAAATTAGCCCGTCCACCTATCAAAGTAAGCATATTTTATAATTAGTTATTATTTCAGTGACCACGTCCTTTATTGTAAAGGATAGTCCTTTATTTTAGATGGTTATCCTTTACATTTATTTGTTTCTTCACACAAAACAATTTTATCTTTTATTTTCCAATATTATCCTTTATTGTGACATTACAAAAAATTCTTTTCTAACTAACGTTCCAATGTCTACATATAATATTATATTAATGAGCAAATTTTTATAGAAAATGTTTTACAATTTTATACATATAAATACAATTTGTTTTTGTTAATTATATTTCTTAATTTTTTTAAATTCAAGTTATTCAAACCAGAGTTGTTTTTTTTTTATTATTTCGAACTTTTTATTAGTTCAGATTAAGGGTTTGTTCCAATATAATCGAACCAGTTTCAAACTATCAGAAAATTGCGCATTATCTCAATTTTGATTATTAGCACTGTGCAAGAAAATTCTATAATGCACAGATTCTTGACAATCAAACTGGTTTGAAAATATGCAGGAAGAAAGCTCGAAAATTTTCAGATTTGTCCTTTATTTTTTTAAAGAAAATATGATCACCGTAGTTATTATTGAACTCCACGGAGAGAACAATTTTGTTGAAGTATCCAAAAATTTAATTAGATACAGATCTGAAAATAATTTTCTTAGAATATTAAAATTTTTAGGTTTTTGCACTTGATTCCTACTTAAAAATGTTGATCGTCTAACAAAATTGTTTTTAAACCTATTATATACCTAGCAAAATATTTGAATACTTCAGCAAAATCTGTCTCCCCCCTCTTTTCTCTCTCTCTCTCTCTCTCTCTCTCTCTCTCTCTCTCTTTCTCTTTGTTATAAAGAACTAAAATGAAGGAATAAAATTATATTTTTTTTTAAGTTTGAAGAACCTATTTATGGTACGATCGATCTCAAGTATACAGATTACGTAGCACCATCTTACATGCTAGGGTAAGCGAAAATCAATTTAACTTAATTGGATGAAATTAATTGCTGTTACTAAAAATACTTATTTATATTCTTGCAGACTCAGCTTCTTTTTAGCCGCCGCAGTTTCTACTACTTTAATAATTACAGATCGAATGGAGGGTGTCTGGGATCGAAGCGTAGTTCAAGGTAATTTACTAATATATTGTCAATCGCGTTCAAGATTATGTTTTACAATTATTGCTTCATCATTTTATTTCTTATCACAATAATGCAAATGTGTAATATAAATATGTGATAGGGGTCAGAACAGAAGAAATTCTGCTGTCTCACGTTCTTCTTCAGAGCGTCGTCATTATCATCCATACATCTATGATAACGCTCTTAGTATTTCCTATATGGGGCTTAGAATGTAAAGGATCGATATTTACCGTAATGGTCCTCATGTTTCTCTCGGGTTTTTGCGGATTAATGTACGGTACGATTCTTCATACATTGCAATTCTAATATTAAAGAAAGATTATACAAAGTGAATCATTTTAATATATTCAGTCGATTTTCTCAAAATCTATAAGTTTGAAAAATGTTTCAGACAAAAGTTTTATTATTAAAAATGTTTGAAAATGGCTAACAAATACAAAAAATAAATAATGGAGAGTATACACACAATAGATGTTAACGCAAATCATATATTTAAAATTCTCATATAAAAAAAGTAGATGTTTCTGTCAAGGTTCCATCATCAGTACAACTAGATAACAAAAATAAAAACTTACAAAAAATTAAATAAGCAATAATCGCTAGTCCAAAGGTGGTACAATAATATCAAGATGAAAATAAAATAGTAATTACATAAAATTGAAAGCAATGCTCACAAGTCAGATGGTGAAATAATTTTCCAATCGCTTATGATATGAATTTACAGCGTGAGTTGAAATCCAGAGAATTAAAATTAACAATATTTAAAATTTTATAATATATACTTTGTTACGTTTATGATTCCTGTTTTCATAAGAAGCGATGAGCGAATTCGTGTGAAAATAAAATTCTATTTAACATTAAAGAAAAAATTACGCTTTTACGATCGCTTACGTATTTTATCACGTCACAAATTTTCGGAAATATGACTCGGAATAAGTAATAAACTTAAAAACTGAACATTTGGAAAACTGTTTAAAAAACTATTCTTGATAATTATGAAAAACCGTAATTAGCGGCAGTTTATATATATTGTGCGAAGAAAGGAGAGGAAATGAGAGTGGAAAGGGTAATTCTAAGTGTGGGTAGAGGCTTTTTCCAATGAGTGGTAGGTAAATTTTAGGCAAGTGTTCTGTGTTACTCTGTTTGTTTAAACTTTTCTTGTCGTTTGATATGTATCATCTCGTACTATTTTAAATAGAATCTGGAAATTCCGTATTTTCATACGAAATTTCTCATCGCTTTTTATGAAAACAGTCATAAACGTAACAAAGTATACATCACAAGATTTTAAATATTGTTAATTTTAATCTTTGGACTTCAACTCATGCTGTAAATTCGTACCATAAGCGGAAAATTTTTCACTATCTATTTTGCGAGCATTACTTTCAATTTTATGTAATTTCTTTTTTATTGTCATCTTGATATTATTGTAACAACATTCCAAAAGTTTTAGCGATTAGTCTGACACCTTGGCAAATGCCAGCGGTACTGTAACTTTCAAGCGTCATAATTCAAAAAGTACTTAATGAAAATAAATTTTATTGTAGTTTTTTCAAAAGGTCTTGAAGACAGCTACAAGAATATGTAATAAAAAATAAGAGGTTTCATAAAAAAAATTTTAGATAGTCTTGATCTAATCTTAAGGACATCTCAAAATTAATCAAAGTCTCCAACTTATATTCCTCTTAAAACTATAAAACTTTTATTTGAAACATTTTTACCTTAAACTTATAGATTTAGAGAAAATCGACTGGATAAATTAAAATGGTTCACCTTATATAGTAGTAATTATAGATGGACTTCCGAAAAGGTGAACCCCTTGATTTTCTTGTCGATTGACATACTACCGTATTTTGATACCCTGATTACAAACATGATAATGAAAATTGTTGACAAAATCATTTTCAAGATCAAATGTCTAAAAACCGACTTTTTTAACATTTTTTCGCGTTTAGTCTGGAAAGTCGTGTGTTCCTAAGCAGGAAGGGAGATGGGGTGGAAATCGCTTCTCAGGAGTTGTACACCCCTAAGCAGGACGCTTAACCAGATTGCGCGGCAAATTACTTTGACCGTCAAAATGACTTTGTTGGTAATCTTCATGATATTTGTAATCAGCACACCAAAATATAGTAGTATACTAATCGATAATAAAATTGAAGGGTTTATCCTTTCGAAAGTTCACTCATAGTTATATAGTAGTAATTTATATTGTAATAATTCAGAAACTAGAAACTAAACTGATCATTTATGTTAATATATTTTCAGGTTTTATTATCTCTGTTACATGCAAAAATCACACTGTAGCGCATTACGGTTCGGCCGGAAGTTTTTTCATGTTAATATTGCTCAATGGTGAGTCTTTACTTTTTATGCTTTAGGATATAATTTTTTTAAATTTAATATTGCTACATGATAACATTATTAATTTGATTATTTCTGAATTTACAATTCTTTGTTACGTAATAATACGTTATACTATTATTATTAATATAAAAAGTTAGCAAATGTTAGTTCAAATTAACAACAATATCTCAAGAATAATTATCTTACATTAATCAAATTTTTATCAATATATTAATTGACAAAACCGTAGGATGTATATGGCCAGTGGAGGGAATGCCAAAAGTGCTTCGCTGGTTTAGCTATGCATTGCCAACTACTTTGCCCTCTACATCATTGAGAGAAATCATTTACAAGGGTTTCTCCATATCTAAGCCACAAGTTTATATTGGTTTTTTAATAATTGTAGGGTGGTCATTATTGTTTCTTATCGTAACTATATTTCGTGTAAGATCGAAGTCTTTTTGATATTATTCAGAAACGTAAACAAAATTTTTTAGAAATGAAATGGTTTTGTATAATTTACAGAATGCAGATAGACAAATATGCAAAATGTTCCATCTAATTTGATGTGCACATAAAAACAGTCTTTGATCTGTGTACAGAATTTTATACTAATTGTAGACTGTACAAAAATTTATATATCTGAGAAAATGTATAATTATTTTTATCCATTTAAATAGATATTATATAATTAGTCCATAAATATTATAATTAATCACTCTAAAGAAATAAATATTATGGCTAATATTATTTATTTAAGAAATTATGATGACATATTTTTTCTATTTAAATTAATAATTACGTCTTATTTTATTAAATAATATGAAAATAATATAAAATTAACTACTTCTATATGATAGTAATATGAATTGTTTTCAAATAATAATGACAAATATTTTAAACAAAAACAACGTAACCTAATTATTATATATTTAGTTTTAGTGAATGATTTAATTGTATAAATAATTATGTTGTTCAAACAATTGCGTTGTTTGAAAAATAAAGTAATCAATTAGTTTTTAATGTATTTGCGTTAATTTAAGTTTATAGAAAATTAAAAAAAAATCAATATACATTATATTCTAACAATTAACTCAAGACAAGATATGAAGACGAAGACAAATGTGGGGAAGGGGGAGAGAGAAACAGATAAGTGAGTAAATACACATGCAATTCATCAAATATGTTTCCGTTGCCAACGTATTAATCTTGTATATAAAACACAAGTATGAAATAAATGCCTTTAATGGTCTATTTGGATCCTAAGATCTACTTATACAATTCTATGTAAACTTATATATTACGTATAGTATGTAATCCTTCAAACTGCGTTGCCTCCTAAATTGAATTTAGAAAAACTATAAAGTACTTATTGCAAAAAATATTACCTCATCTTGATTGAAGTAAAATCACCCCTGTAAATTGCTGTGCGACTACTCAAAAATGAAGAAATTAAGTTTTCCGCAGATAGGTTTTTAGTAAACAAATAGCTTTTTGCAAAAACTAATGAACATTTCAGGCTTGTTCAGGATTAGATTTGTTCGTCATTATGAGGGCTACATTTTACGAGAATTTCAAAGCTTTACGTTTAAATCTCAATGAACAGAGAGCGAGTGAAAAAAAGGCCTTTTTCGGTGTTTTTTATTCTTTTTTTACTAAATTAATAAATCGATTTTAATGTTCCGCGGCTCATTTTATAGGTATTTCGAATACATTTTTTATACCGAATTTTTTCCATACAATTAATATCTTTCATTTTATAAGCGAAAAACGTGCTTTTTGCAACTATTCGATTTATTTAGCATATTTTCTTTACAAGTCTCGAATCTCAAACATACGCATTTCTTTTCTGATGGCCTTTCAAGGCTTTTGAAAGAAATACTGGTTTATAATCTTTTTCCGGTAAAATTCTACTTCTACTGAACTATTCTTGCTACTCGAGTTTATGAAAGAGGGGTATACTATAATATAATGCACACGAAAAATCGTAAACAATTAAATATCTCGTAAACTGTTGCGTTTTAACTATGATTTATACTATTTTGGATTAATGGGAGGGGTATACTATTACTACAATTTATTAAAACTTATATATGTTATTTAGAATGCTTCCCTTCCCTTATTGATGCCTAGGGCCGCCGAGCCGAGCGGCCGAGATTGCCAAGAAATTTTCGATCGCTTGAAACAAGTGACTAGTGTGAGAAAGAGCTCGCTATCTCATTCACTCTCGCCGCAAGCGAGACATGAGCTCGTGTTTAAGTGTGTGGCTACCGGTTTTGCCAAACTGCCGTCTGATTCTGTATCGCCACCATGAACGCAGAGTTCTTGGCTAAATAATCAGGAGCCTTAAATTATTTTAACTTCAGCAATGTATTTAAAGAATGATGTACTAATTATATTAAAGTACGTCTAGATTTGTTTATTTCAAATCAACGATCATTTTCTATATGTCGCTCATATGTAAAGCAGCTCATTAGTTGAAATATAATTACTAAGAACAATTATAATAATAGTATAATTATAACGAATAATTATGATGTGCATTCGTACTGAGGTAGATATATCTTTTTAATCTGTACTTCTATACTTATTATTGTCCATTTTTAACATATGACTAAGATACTTTCTTTTTTTCTTTTTTCTTTCCATTATATTTCTATTCATAAACATATCACTAATTTTATTCTGTTCTTTACAAATATAATTTTATTATTTGACTTGTCTTTGTAATATTATCTGTTAATTATAACAGTTAATAACAATCCTTATGGATGTATCTTCCGAAATGCGAGTGCATGGCATTACAAGTATCTTCTATCATTTTTTATTGAACACTACGTTACGAACACCGATGTAAAGAGTTGCCACCGAATCATAGCTACATACCGGAATTATCATAAATAACTTCTATCTTTATTTGCGTTTCCTAAATTAATTTCATACATATTTTAATTTCTTTGCATTTTAATTTGTTAATATTACAATATTGAATATTATTACAATATTGAAGATAACCTCGTGTGAGGTTGAAACGTTTATTTTTGCTATATTTTGTTAAGTTTTATCATCAATTTTTCTACTTTTGTTTAATAATTTTTATCTTTGAATATTGTAATAAATATATGATATTGGCTCGTAGCTCCTTTTTATATATTAAATTTATAATTAAAAATAAAATTTTTGTAGCTTCACATTTGCATTACATCAATAGATATATTACCGTGTATTACTTTATACAGGATATCCCCGCGAGACTTTTGCCGAACGCTTTTTGTAGATAGAGCGAACTAAACTGAATCGAAAAGTCTTCTATCATTTTGCAATTTTCGCAATGGTTAACGAGATATTAATTACTAAAAATTGCCGAGTATTGAATTTTTTACTCAAATATTATCAACTTTACAGAAAAACAGCAAGAGATAAAAATTACTTATTTTCTTCTCATAAAGTTCTGAGAATTTTTTCAAAATTTTTTAATACTGTATTTTCTCATGTTGATAAAAACAGTTGCCAATATACACACACACGCACAAAAGAAAATGCATTACTAAAAAGTTGAAAAGTTGATCAAAAATTCTCAAAAAATTCATACAGTTCTATGAAAAAAAAAAAAAACAATTTTAATTTCTTGCTCTTTTTTTTGTAAAGTTGATAGTATTTGAGTAAAAAATTATTAAAGACCAATATTCGGTTTAATTTTTAGTAATTATAATAATTAATCATTATGAAAATTGCAAAATAGTAGAGGACTTTTCGACTCAGTTTAGTTCGCTCTATTTACAAAAAAGCGCTTGGCTAAAGTTTCCCGGGACATCCTGTAAATGTATACAATACTATACGAGTATATAGTTTTATACAGAGTGCATAAAAAGTTTGGAAACAGTTAAATATCTCAAAAGCAAAGCATTTTTGAGAAAAGAAAAGCTTCCAATAAACTAAGTTCCTAAAAAAGTGTAATTAATTTTGTTACAATTATCAGTGTTATTAAGTATATTTATGTATTTATTACATTTGCAACACTAATATAAAATATTTCATTAGTTTCAGACTTATTTTTCTCACAAATATTTTATTTATTATATATAAATATTTTATA
>NW_017304136.1:1596844-1639791 GCF_001594115.1 Trachymyrmex septentrionalis | reverse complement strand
TTTCTTATTTCGTATAAAATAATACTTGTATATCATATTTGTAATTATTCAGATTTAAAAATCCAATTAAACAAGGACAAAGATATAATTTAACAATAATTAATTCGTGCACGTGAAATCAAATCGTTTTAATTTATTTTAATTAAATTATAATTCTCAAAGAACTGTTGCGTAATATACAAGAAAAACAATTTTAAATATAATTTCTTATAAGCAATTATGTTAGATACATTCAGTCAATATATTTCTGTTGACTTTTACCAGATGTTTCTATAATTATTGATAATCTAAATAAATTTACATTTTTAAAATAGTTTACTGAATTATTTGAACATTATTAGCATGAATTACATATATATTTATGGAGATATTTCTTCTTTTTCTTTTAAATGCGTGATATAGTCATTAATTCATAAATTAGAAGATTAAGTTTTTATTATATAATAATGATTAAATCATTCGAGTCGCAATTTTAATTCAAATAATTAATATAAGACGTCCGACTTTTTCTACTTTAAGGAATTTCCACTTTAAGGAATGTTAGCGATTAGATTCTTCGAGAATTATTGTAAATATTTTATTTTTATACGTTAATTCTTATTATACTTTATTTGAAAATAAAAAATTTTTGAAATATTGTATTGTATCACAACTACCATATTTTCAAGATAAATTTTAAAAGAAAATTCTCTCCGGACAGAGAAACTAGCTTTTATGAATATTTAGTATTAGCTGAGAATGTAACGCAAAAACTTTTAATCTTGCATTATTATTTTGTTTAAAAACTATAAGGAAATATGAGTGAGAGAACATCATGTATTATTAGAATATTTTTACATCTTATTAATCATTAAGCAATAATATATCTGCGGTAGTTAGTTGCCTTCTGAAAAATCATTAGGCTTTGTTTAACATTTCCATTCCTGTAATTATTATTAGCAAATTTTAGCGAGTATTTTATGTTATAATGAGAATTTAATATCTCGTTAATAATAAGATTTGAGATACATCGATTGTTAGGCCACTATGAAAGAAAAATTTTTACCAAGTTTTTTATCTCCCTATCCTTACTATTACGATAGTAGCAATAGAATAAATTTTTTAGTCATAATTTTTTCCTATTTCTGTAATCCACGAAAAATTACGAAGCAGATCAGTGATATTCTGATAATCAGAAAACTTCCAGAAAATTTCCGGAAATTTTTGCAAACTTATAAAATGGAAATTCTAATATTAAAGAATTAGAAGTTATAACTGCCAATTATAAAAAGTGTAAATAATTATAATTTTGCGTTGAAATTTGAAAAAGTATCATATTTTCAATTATTGTTATTGACGTTTATTTATAAAAAATTTGAAATAATTACTGAATAATGTTAAAAAGATACATTGTCACAAAAAAATATGAACTTAGTCATTTAAAAATTTTACTTAAACATTGACAATTACCTAGTTTAATAAATTTAAAAAAATGTTTCTTGATGACTGAAAAAACATTACTAATTTTTTCATAATTTTTCATGAATTAGAAAAATAGAAAAAAATTACGATAAAAAATGCTTTTGATCACGCTGAAAAAAAAGATTGGTTACTGCAACAATTTAGATAGTAAAATATAGCATTTTTATATGGCTGTAGCAATCAGTTTTTGGTTGTAACAGCAAATTTTTAGTTCTGTTAACCTATTCGCAATATATATGATTTAGATAGGCTAACGCAACTAAAAATTTGTACAGCCATATAAAAATGCTATGTCATATTTTACTATCTAAATTGTTGCAGAAACCAATCTTGTCTTTCAGTACACTATCGCAATAGTACGGATAGACGGTGAAAACTTTTCTTTCATAGAAGTCTAACAATCGACGTATGCCAAGTCTAATTTGGTATAGGCACACTTTTCATGTACATATCCTGCTACATCTTTTTTATTTTCTTTAATTTTAGTGTTCATATTTATATTATCGTAAATTCATAAATTCATAAATATTTGTGATTTTTTTTTTGCAATTTACAAAAACTAAAATATCTTGGTAAAAAAAATTGTACAAAAATACATTTTAAAGACAAAAAATGGAACTTTAAAAATTTTTTTTCGTTAACAATTTTCTAAAATTAATATTTAAAACAGTTTTTATAAAAATTTGAAAAAATTATATGAATTAAATATATTATAATAAACATTTTTCTCCTTTTCATTTTTTTCCCACAAACTTTTAGTTTCAAAGTTAAAAACACTTTAGAAAAAGTAAGTTTTTACACAATAAAATTTCTCAGAAAAATTCAATATTTATGCGAAAAGTCAAGATATAAATTTTTTTCATTTTATAAAACTTACAATTAAGAAGTCTACTTTAAAATGCTTATTTGTTAAATTTTATCCGACAAAATTTAGACGACGACCAGGTATAGCGTTTCAACAAATAACAAAAAATATTGAAATCAATTTTCAATTTTATATTTTGGGACATTCCAGAACATTTTTGAAATGTTTTTTTGTGGATTTTAGGAATCTTTTGATAATATTTCAGGAATATTTTACGTTAGCTAGGAACGTAACGCAAAAACTGTTAAAACTTATATTATTGTTTAAAATTATGAAGAACTACGAGTGAGAAAACATTACGTGGAATATTTTTACTTCCTCGTCTTGAAAAGTTTCAATAATGATACGTCATTAATAATAATACGTCTGCGGTAGTCTTGCATATTCTGCAAAATTATTCGACTTCATTTAATATTTCCACTCTTGTAATTATTATTAGCAAATCTGAGTGTGTATTTTATGTCATAACGAGAACTTAATGTCTCGTTATAACATTTGTTTAATTCGTTTCACGAGTGTATCTATTTAGTAACATAAAAGTTTGTGCAAACTACTTTTCAAAAAAAGTATAAGTAAAGTGAATTGATTAAAAATTTATATTAAAAATATACCTATTCTTCCAAAAGCTTTAAAATGACAACCACCAAACACTTATTGATATTTTTATTCTGCAATTCTAACAGTTTTTTTAGTCTTCAAACGTTCAGATCCAGCCAAGTCGACTAAATAAAGAATTCTTCTCGATGTTTTTTGTTTGATGTAATGTCAGGTACAAGGCTTTTCTATTCAATTTAATTTTTTACTTATCTATAACATTGTGTCAATAAATTATCAGATAAACCTGTGTGTGTGTGTGTGTGTGTGTGTGTGTGTGTGTGTGTGTGTGTGTGTATTGGATTAGAGAAGAAGTTCCTTTACAAGGTGATAAATCTCTTCTATCGGATTTCTTATAAATTGTAGAAGAGATGCTATAGCGAAGTACAAACGACATAATTGGTCGAGTCACATCATGCATACAACAAAATGAAGATCATTTTGAAAACTTATTATAAATGATGTTATAAACTTATTATAAATAATTTTAAAAAATGGTTTATTAATTAACTATGCTGCAAATCAACAAATTATTAGGCTCGATAGATTCAAGATAAAACATTTAATCTTAATATACTCAAAAAAAAGATTGATTGCTGCAACAATTTAGATAGTAAAATATGGTATAACATTTTTATATGACTGCAGCAACCAGTTTTTAGTTATAGCAGCAAATTTTTAGTTGCATTAGCCTATCGAAATCATATACATAGAGGATAGGTTAACACAATTAAAAATTTACAACCAAAAACTGATTGCTACAGCCATATAAAAATGCTATGCTATATTTTACTATCTAAATTGTTGTAGCAACCAATTTTTTTTCTCAGCATAGTAATTAAAAACATTTAATATGTCCCGATTGCAGGAGATTAGAAATATCTTTATATATTATATATATATATATACATATATATATATATACAAAATCAAACATTTTAAATATATGTACTATATATGTATATTTATCACCAAAACACTACTGTGTCACCTATTTATCATAAATTTTTAACTTTAATGTTGTCAGAAATATTGTTAATAAGTTTGCAAAAGTTAATACGTTTGTGTGCATGTGCATGTGCATGTGCATGTGCGTGTGCGTTGCGTTGCGTTGCGTTGCGCGCGCGCGCGCGCGCGTGTGTGTGTGTGTATTCTTGCCTCTACGTAATTAAATAAACCATCAATACAATAACGAAGTATAAATATTAATGAGCTCAAGTATCGTGTTAATAAGTAGGAAGAAGAAAATGATTTCAAGCCATACCAGTCATCGCGTAGTCTTGAAAGATGTTAGACGTCTTTTTGTATCTCAACAAAGTTTATAATAAGCATTTCAAGCCTTTGAATTTTTGATACACATGAAATCTGTTATATACTTCACACATTTTGTTCATGTTTCATATATTGTAAAAAAGTGCAAGTGTTAAAAAATTTACAATATCTCGCAATGTAGAAAGTAAAACACATTGTTTCAGTTTTTTATGTTCTCGTGATTAATGACTCGATTGAAAAGATCAAATATATTTTATCCGTAAATTATCATAATTATTAAATTTCTTGGAGAAGAAATGTTTTACTTGTGAATTTGATTAACGGTATGTATTGCATGAGATCTTTAAATAGGTTTAAAACTATATATATATTTAAGAATAAAAACATATAAAGATAAAATAAAAAAAATAATAATTATGTTTTCTTCTTCAGTTTGTCAATTTTTAAATTCAGAGAACAAAAATCATCCAAAGTATTTTTTTAACAAATTAAAAAAATCAAATCGGTGAATTAAAACGTTATAGTATTTTATACGTAACTCATCGTGAATGAAAATAGTATTGTAAAATTTTATTTAAATAATATCTTTACAGTAAATTTAGGACGGTCGAATGTAAGGCTTGATTTAAATATCTAATAAAATGTTACGTTGAAATCGTTTTAGCTTTTAATGATATTAAGGTACTATTTCATGCAGCTAAAGCTGACGTTTTACCCCCACTCTATCAATTTTCGTATACAGCGAAGTTACGCTCAAAGTTCGATATTGTTCAACTGATAGCGAAACATCGCTAAAAGCTGAAATACATGTCATATCATATATTCATTTGTAGAATAAAGGAATACAAATATCGTAAATATATTTTATTTTATATTACAATATAATAATGATTAAATTATTGGAGTCGCAATTTTAATTCAAATAATTAGTATAAGACGTTCGACTTTTTCCACTTTAAGGAATTTCCACTTAAAAATGTTAGCGATTAGATTCTTTGAGAATTATTGTAAATATTTTCTAAAATATTCCACTAATATTATCTATGTGTTGTTATTTATGTTTATTATAATTTAATTGTGCCAACTACTTTGA
The DNA here is from genome assembly GCF_001594115.1 of Trachymyrmex septentrionalis. Lineage (NCBI taxonomy): Eukaryota > Metazoa > Arthropoda > Insecta > Hymenoptera > Formicidae > Trachymyrmex > Trachymyrmex septentrionalis. The sequence goes on along the minus strand of NW_017304136.1, from coordinate 1,634,506 downwards.
AAAATAATGTAACATATGTGTTATATAATATGCTACATAATTGCTGTTATGGATTAATTATCTATTAAATTCATAGTAATTTACATATATTAGTGTCTCGTCAAAATAGATTACCTCATTCAGTAAATATGATAACTTTTTTTATTTTTATGCGTTTATTCTTATTATACTTTATATGAAAATTATTTATTTCGATATGTATAATAAATATAAAAGATAATTTGATGAACAAATATTCACATATTTATTCTTAATTATTTCGTTTTTTATATTTACTATTTATTATAAAAATCAATTCCTTTCATATTTCTTAAAAGTCAAATCTATTATCTAATTATATTTATTAACACTGAATCAATGCGGGAATAAATTTTTGATGCAACTGTCACGTCATTCGTTCAGTATTTTTCTCAGAATCAAAATTTTATGATGTTTTATTCCACAATCTAAATCAGCATTCATGGTTTGTTTTATTCTTATTTTAAGACTGTCTTAAGTAATAACTTAAGATGCTAATACGATCTGAATAATATCTGTAATTGATTTATAAATTTTTTTAACTGTACTTATTAAGACAGTCTAAAATAATGTAAGTAAGAAAGAAGGAATGCCCTATGGTTAGGTATACATATGTGCTGGACATACACGCTATTTGCATGAAGATAAATAAAAATAATAAATTCTAATGTTTTTCTCTAAAGCCTAAATATCTGGTCTCAAATAAAAAAATAATTAACATGGTAGCAACCATTTCCGGTATGATATCTAAAAGCTTATTATACATATTTAGGATCCTATTTTGTAACTCTTAATGATACTAACAATATCGATACACTATCGTTGCGTAGATTTTGTACACAATAAATAGGCTGCGCAATGATAATATAATGATATTGTTACTGTTGTTAAGAGTTACAGAATAATGGCCTTAATGTTGGCTATATAATTATATGATTAGAAATTCAAAAAACAGATACTATTTACTTTGAAGAACAGTTATTAAAAATAAGTTTTTTTATGGTATATTTTTAACCAAATGATATAAAATTCATGAAAAACTTATAGATTTTATGTTAAATATATCGAAAAATATATAGAATTTTTTTTTTATATTTATTGTTAAAATATTTAATATTGTTATTCCGACATTATTTAATATTTTTTTGTCTTTATAATTTCATATTACGGATGGCGAAAATATGCGTTGTTTGCAGTAACTAATGATTTGATAATGCCTTTTTAAAATTAATATGTACTTGAGAACAAATTAGAGATGTGTGCGAACTATTCGAATACAAATCAAATCGAATCAAATCAGTTAAGACTCAATTCAATTTCAATTTAAATCGGTATGATTCGAACACAAACTATTCAAAGATATCGAAATAAAGCCGATACTCATTCGATTTCATTGATTCGGTTCTTATTTTAAGACTATCTTAAGTAATGTCTTAAGAACTTACTATGAATACCTAAGGTATTTAAATATAAAAATCACTTACATTGACAATCTTACATACACACGCACGCGCACACACATACATAAATCCTTCAAGTCAATAGCTTTTGTATCAGCCAAGTTAGTCGCACGTATAAATTGTGCATTAGATCCGTGTTAGTTATTGACTTGTAACTATAGTTATATATTTAATATTTAAATATTATATACATATATTTTAAAATAACTACTTCATATTTAATTAATGTTCTTTATATAAAAATAATTTTATTATTTACATATTACATATTAGATTTTAACTGACAATTATACTGTTAAAAAGTTAAAAGTTATGATTCGATTCAGATTCGATTTGATTCAATTCGATTCGTATTCAAAAAAAAATTTGGATTCGATTCGATTTGTACTTTAGAACAAATCTTATTCTGCGGTGCACAATGGTCTAGTGTATGACTTTAAGCGGAATATATTAATATGAGCTATGTTTTTATGATTATTACGTAAACCGATCAATTTCATTCTCGAGATCTCTGTGGATAATTCCGAAGGACATTATCGCTCTCACTTCAGCGCTCGACTCACTCACATGCCAGTGGTGTGAAACAGAAACCATGCGCGAAACGGAAACACAAACAAATATCTGGATTCTATTTATAGCAATTATAGCATGATAAATTTACTCATGAGAAAGATAATCATGGAAATGCATTGTCTGAACAAAACTCGAAAACCGCGAATTTTGAATATGTATCTTGAGCGCATCGGCCGTTTACGCGCGGATTCAAATTTTAAATACGCTTATACAGGAATCACTGAGACAAATGGATGCAAATGAAATAAAGTAGATTTCAAATTTCAAAGTATATATACAGGATGTTTCATTTTAATTGATACACTACAATATTTCGAGGAGATGTAGGATTAAAGCAAATTTTAAACGTGACTTCGGGGGAGATAAAACGGGATATAAAATGGTGTTATAGTTTACCAAAACGTGACGTTGTCAAAATCAGAACAAGGTCACCTTGAATTTTTTAAATGGAACCTCTGATTTTTTATTGCATTATTCCTGTAGCTTACCTCGAGAGCTCTTTTTAAAACATTGTAATATAATATTTTTTTATTAAAATATGGAGGATGCTGAAAATATGGGGATGCTGGAGTGGTCAAATTGTCGAGATTTTGCAGATCGATATAAATCTCCGAATTTACTGAACGAAATAAAAAATCTTTTTATACGATTAAAATAGACGCAAAATTTGGGAGTGGTGCAATAGACTTTATATTAAAATCAGAAAAAAAGTTTAAAATTTACATTTTTTCAATCAGTAGAGCTGTCACCTGATGTTCCTTACCCAACAAATGAGAGTAAATTAAAATGGATTAAAATTTTTTTAATGCGTACTTTTAATCCATGAAAATGGATTGAATGGATTGAAATGGATAGGATCCGAGCTGACACTAGTTTAATATTAAAAAAAAAAAACATTCATATTTAAGGGTTACAAATTTTATTCCTAAGAAATTTATAATAATTATATACCTGAAATTAACTACTTCAAATTGATATTTAAAAACGCACTTTAGTACGTTTCGAATCTGGGATTTCTGGATTATGAAATCTTCTACGTTACCCGCTTACACCATTTCTTCAATTGGTAAATGTGTTATTCATTCTCTACTTCAATTACGACCAACTAAACTAGTAACGAAATTATATAGATATAATAAAAATATCATTTAACAGATATAATAAAGAATAAACAATTTATATTACTATGAGACAACATTGGGTAAGTGTCGGATAATCTATCGAAAATGATGATTCCATTGTTTTCTCTGTGTAATTTCTAAAAAAAAGTTCAGAAAATCTGAAAAATTATGACGTATTTATGAAAAAATCTTCATAAATTTCAAATATAAAAAATTCTAAAAAAAAATTTTCGAAAGAAGTTGCATTTAAACAAATTAATTGTTGCAGGAAACCCTTGATCGACTTTAAATTATCTGAGCAAAAAATTATTACAATTCAGACGGTGATATTAAATACTTATTATTATTTCGCAAAATGGTACAGCAAGAGGCAGTGATCGTAAGGAACGCCATAAAGCGTTACGAGAAAGAATTGGTGTTTAACGGCCTGAATATGACTGTTTCAAGAGGTTCCATGTAAGTAACTGTTATTTATCATGTCAATATAAAAGATTATTATCTTTCTATTCATTTTCGCTTCGAGTTGTAAACAAATAATTCAAGTTTTTCAAAACAAGTCATTGAGAAGATGTTATTATAGATATATAGGAAAGAAAGCAATGCAAGTTAGTTTATGCAATTTTTAATATTATTTAATTAATATGATAAATTATACACAACATAACTTATTATATTAATATCTTTTGTGCCAATCTGATAATTTCTTTTGATATATTGAAAATTGTCTAACAATGTTATTACACATACTTTTTCGCGTTACATTCATCAATTGTTTAAATTGACACCATTTGCAAAATGTACAACATATCTTTCTACGAATATTCAAATAAAAAGTCTAATAAGAAAACCTCTTTTGAACATGTTGTCTAAAATAAAATGAAGCATGTGCAATCTTTCCTCTAAACAGCTATGGACTGTTAGGAGCCAGTGGATGTGGAAAAACCACATTGCTGTCTTGCATTGTCGGAATTCGATATCTTGACAGCGGAGAAGTGTGGGTTTTGGGAGGAAATCCGGGCAGCAAGGGTTCCGGCATCCCTGGGCCTCAAGTAGGTTACATGCCACAGGAGATCTCCTTAGTTGGAGAATTCACTATAAGTGGTGCTCTATATTACTTCGGCAGAATCAACGGACTCAACGATGAGGAGATTGGTAGGAAAATTCTGGTATTAGTTGCATGCAAAACGTCGCAAAATGTATTCTAAGAAGTTTTAGTTTTATAAAACATTTTAAAATATCTTTTTTAAAATATCTTTTAAACGATTCTAGTTTCTATTTTAAATTATTTGTACGTAAGATATTTTTAGTATAATTACCCAAACAACACGAAATCGACTATAAGTTGACCGAATGTCGACTAATAGTCCGACTAACAGTCGACGTTCTATAAGTAGACTTACGACTTAGAATGTCGACTTACTCTACGTTAATTGGGAACAGTCGACTTACGTCGGCTTTCAATAGTCGTCTATATGCCGACAAACAGTTACTCTGTTGTCGGCTTATAGTCGACTGTTGTTTGGGTAATTTCGAAACAACTATAGCCTCCCTGTATTATTTCTAAGAGACAAGACAGAGGTTTTTGTCGGAGTTATTACAATTACCCTCAGCAAATCACCTAGTGAAAAACATGAGTGGAGATCAACAGAGAAGAATTTCTCTTGCCGCTGCGATGGTTCACAGGCCCGAACTTCTAATCCTGGACGAACCCACTGTGGGCTTGGATCCAATTTTGAGGGAGAAGTAGATTTTGCTTCCTTTTTAGATGCAATAAGCAAAAAATAATAGAAAAATAAGTTATACTTTTTCTTTGTAGCATTTGGGCCTATATGATTCAGATTACACAGGAGGAAGGTATTACCGTGTTGATTACAACGCACTACATCGAAGAAACTAAAGATGCTAATAAAGTGAGCGTTATGTCTATTAAATTAGTTCTAATAATTTCCATGTCAAAATTGCTACAAAATATATGATATTATAAGCTTTTAAAAAATTATTCTTTAATTTTTTTTTTTAAATCTTATTTTGCTTAATCACTTATTTTGCTTATTTAATATTGTGTATTTTCTAATGTTATGCAGATCGGTTTAATGAGATATGGTAAAATGTTGGCGGAATTAACACCGCAGAAATTACTGGAGCGATTTCAATGTTCGTCGTTGGAGGAGACTTTCTTGAAACTGTGCAAAGCTCAGGATAATAAAGCTTCTTTAAATGCTCAGGAATGCGAAGTGGAAGATATTGACAGTGGCGTTTCGTATCAAAACCAAAATCAATATGAACGAACAAAAGTACATATAGAAATAATCTATGCTGACCATTGTAATAAAAAGCTATTTAAATCTATTATTTTTATAATACAAATAAATTAATTTATTAAGGTAATCTTGGAGTATAAAGCGATTTCAGAGCGTAAAGTTTCGCGATTAAGAAGATTCATAGCTTTATTAGCGAAGAACGGCAATCAATTTTTACATTTTTATGGGTAAATATTTATTAATAATACTAGTTTAAGATTTCTATTTCTGAACATTTAAATGGTTCTTATGTTTTTAATTGCTGAAAAAGAAAATATATTTTAAAAAGTTCCATCACTCACAGATTTTAAGAAATAAAATTTTTATTTTTGAAAAATCTAGAAATTTCAACAATTTGCAATTTTTTACTTTATTTTACAAAGTAATACTTAAGTATTACCATTTAAATTAAAAAATAGAAACATTATATGTACATTAATATAATTTTGTGACACTGGATATTTTTTATTAAATTTTATTTTAATATAGCACTTAAAATTGTTCATAAAGGGAACATTTTATCATCATGTTTATTTATTATTACATAAATATGATCATTATGACATAAGAAATTCGAAATGAAGTTTCTCTAAAAATTAAAGGATGATGGAATTATTTAAAAACATATTTTTTTTAATATAAAGAGTTCTATTAAAGTTCCATAAAACTCAATAAAAAAATACTTATTTTTTGTTGAAAAACAAAAAAAAATTACTAAAATTTTTTTACTACAGTGTAATTAATTCCTTTACGGAAGAGATATACTTTACATTCACAAAATAAAATTTAACTGTTATAATTTCCAATTTTGTTAGTTTTATCATTATATTTATATAACAATTGATGAACCATTATACACAAAATATTATATTTCAAATAATTCAGATTTACATATCAATTTTTTCATTATAATAATAGGTACATATTATATTTTTCAGAGGATTAATTTATGCAATATTGTTTCCGATAATTCAAATCAGCATATTTATTACCGCAATTGGTAAAGATCCAAAAGGATTGAAAATTGGGGTTGTCAATAATGAAGCTGGCAACTGCGATTACGGCAGCAACTTTGGTAACGTTTGGAATGACGAAATTACCTGCCACTTTACTAATCTGAGTTGTAGGTTCTTGCATAGTTTTAATGACTCCATCGCAATACAGGTACAATGACAAAGACCAATAACGATCAGTATCTATTGTATATATATGTATATATATATATATAATTAATAATGCTTATTTTCTTGATGCCAATTTATTGACAATAAATCAAAATAAATTAAGTTCTTCCAAAATGTTTTAATATAAATTAAAAGAATGGAGTAACAACAATTAAATAGTTGATGTGTATCTCAAACATTCTTACTAATATACCGTTTCAGGAGTATTATGACAATATTTACGAAGCGAGTTATGCCGTACAAAATGGAAAACTCAATGGTTTAATGTATTTTAATCAAAACTTTTCCGAAGCTCTTCGGATACGAATGGAAGATGTCACTTCGACGAAGGATTCTGATCTTCTTGCCAGTCAAATTCAAGTTTTTCTAGATATGGGTGGTATGTAATTTATGTATTATACAATCTCCATAATAAATTAAAAAATTTAATTAATTCATATATATAAAATCTCAAATAAAAAATATTATTTAAAAAATTATACAGAAAGGTCAAAAGAATATTATAGTAAATCACGAATATTTTATCAAAAACGAAACGCAAATTAATTAACTTATTAGTGAAATTATAAATACATAAATTCACAATAGCCTTATTATAGATATGCTAATTGGACTTCACATGCAGAAAAAGTTATTCTATAGTTTCTTAGAAATTTATGAGAACATTATGAAAGACTGCAAATATTCACCAAAATTGGCCGATCCGCCCATTCGAGTAAGAATATTTTATAATTTTATTATATTTAATTTCTCTCTCTTCTCTTTCTCTATTGTATAGAACTAAATGAATAAAATTATATTATTTTCAGTTTGAAAAACCTGTTTATGGCACGACAGATCTCAATTATGCAGATTTCTTAGCACCATCATTTATGTTAATGTAAGTAAAAATCAATTCAACAGAATAAACGAAATCAGTTGCTGTTACTAAATTGTTTATCTTTACAGACTTATCTTCTGTTTAGCCAATACAGTCTCTACCTCCGTGATAATTACAGATCGATTAGAGGGTGTTTGGAATCGAAGTATAGTCCAAGGTATTTTACTAATTTAGTTTTAGTTAGTTAGTTTTAGTTGGTTAGTTTCACCAACTACCAAAATTAGTTTTAGAATTACTTCTTTATCATAATAATACGAATGTAAATTTGCGACAGGGGTCAGAACAGATGAAATCCTATTGTCTCATATTCTTATTCAGAGCATCATCATAATCATTCACACCGCTATGATAATGCTTTTATACTTTTCTATATGGGGATTGGAATGTAAAGGATCAATATTGGACGTAACAATCCTCACATTTCTTATGGGTTTTTGTGGACTGATGTACGGTAAGTACTCCATATAATTATGTAAATATATTAAAAGAATCACATCTTAGAATCTGCTAGAAATGAAATTGATTATTCATGTTAAAATGCATTCTTAGGTTTCGTAATTTCTATTATATGGAAAAATTACACGATGGCGAATTATACCTCGATTGGAAGCTTTGTCATACTAACATTTCTTAGTGGTAAGTTCTTATTTCTTAGTTTCACAAAATTTACTTTTTATTTCAATCTAGTTCTGTTAAATGATACCGTTATTAACGTGATTATTTCAGAAATTATAAGATTATTTTTAAAATTACATTAATAAGTATAATACACTTGTCAACATAATTATCGCAACATAAATTTATATCAAAATAATTTAAAGTAAGCATAATTCCACAAAAAATGGTATTAAACTTTTATTTTCATTCTCAAGAGTAAAGTTTGTATTTTAAGAAGCTTTCGATAAAGTTTAAATTTATCTCTATTTATGCTCATTATTTTTTCTAAAGTAAAGACGTGTTACGTCTTTAAAAAATTGCATAGTTTGACACTCTGTGGGGTGCAAAAAATTTTTTTTCGCAAATATATAATAATTGTAAAGTACGGACTTTTAATAAATTAAAAAAAGGTAAAGCTTTGTATGATTTTTTGTTTCGGAGATACGGCGCGGCGACGTATCAAAATTACTTAGGGTAACTCCGGCAGATACGCGCTGGAATTTACACCGCAGAAGTCAGAAAAAATAGAAGGAGTGGGGATATTTCCCGCAACTACTCTGTTACATGTCTTTACATATGTAATATTAGTATGTGTGTTATGATTTCAGTTTCTTATTGTTAATATTAATCAAATTATTATAAATTAAATTGATATTTGTCACTGTAATAAGTAGCGCCATCATAAATTATAATTTATATAAAATAATTACTATAGGGCGTGTAAAAACTTAGTGGTTATTTCGTGATACATACGTGTAGAGGAATAGTAAAGCATGTTGTATAGCAAAATACAAGTGCTTTGCTTTCATATTCTTTGTTTAGTTTATGTATCCCATCTGAGATATACGGCATTTTTAGCATTTATGCCCAAAACATACAAAGTGCGCAGATTCAGTGCACTAAATGCAATAAAACTTGCATTAATATACATACATAAGCGTTTGTATAAAATTATTCAAAGATGAGACAGTAGTATGAGATTTTGAAGTGCAAACGTACCCATATGTATATGATGCGCGCGTACAAAAATCCGAACAGCAACCTTTTTTTGATGTGCATTGGTTAATGCGGATGTTGGAGGAAATTGAAGAAAAATGCATAGGTAAAATGTTGATACGCAACAAAAAAAATCATATTGTACAAAGCTTTATTTTTCTTAATTTGCAAGAAAAAGTATATACCTTACAAAGATTATATCATAACATTTATGAAAAATGTTCATTTTACTCCACAAGATGTATTAAACTTGTATAATTTTTTAGAGACGTGACACCTTCTTTTAGAAAAGATGATGGGCGGAAGTAAGAATAAATTCAAAATTTATGAAAAATTGTTTAAAGTACAGCCTCTACCACTGTGAGAATAAAAAAAAAAACTTTTAAATACGTCAATTTCTCATGAAATTATGCTTACTTGAAATTAAGCAAAATTTTAATATAAATTTACATTACAATAATTTTGTTGACAAGTGTCGCAAATAATATAAAAAATTTTAGTAAACGTTTGTTAAAATTAACAACATTTAATGAAAGATTATCATTTACTGTAATTGAATTTTTTAAAATATATAATTTACAAAATCATAGGATGTATATGGCCAATAGAAGGAATGCCAAAAGGACTTCGATGGATCAGCTATATATTGCCAACTACGTTGCCCTCTATATCTATGAGAGGAATCATCTACAAAGGTTATTCTATATCTGAAGAGCAAGTTTATATTGGTTTCATAATAGTTGTAGGATGGATATTGTTTTATTTTATCGTAACTATACTTGGTTTAAGACGGAAGACTTGGTAATATTTAAAATGTCTAATTAAATTAATCTAATTAAATTGTCTAAAGAAAATTCTTTAAAAGGAAAACAAAAACAGTCTGACATAGAGTGCAAAGTTTAGATAGGTGCATACGTAGAACATTTCATCTAATTTGATTTAATATATATACAGGGTGTTCCTCAATTTTTGGCACAGTGCTTTTGCGTAGATAGAACGGAATAAACTTCGCAATGGTTAACGAGATATTAAAAATAGCTAAATTCGCTCATCGCACCAAATGCAAGTGGGCGGCGAGATAAGATCGCCTAACGAGGTGCATGTTCGCCGTCGCTAGACATATTTACAAGTAACAATGGCATTAACATGCCTGTATATGCAGAGTGTTTGATAAGTAATGATAAAACTCTTGCATAGGAACAGAGCGGACTAAACTGAATCGAAAAGTCCTCTATCATTTTACAATTTTCACAACAATTAACAAGAAATTAATTATTAAAAATCGTCAAATATTGATTTTCAATATTTTTTTATTCAAATACTATTAACTTCATAGAAAAACAGCAAGTGACAAAAATTATTTCACAACAATTAACAAGAAATTAATTATTAAAAATCGTCAAATATTGATTTTCAATATTTTTTTATTCAAGTACTATTAACTTCACAGAAAAACAGCAAGTGACAAAAATTATTTTTTTTTTTTTTCATAAAGTTCTGAGAATATTTTCAGAATTTTTTAATACCTTTTTTCATGTTGTAAAAAAAGTTGCCAATAAAAAATGCAGTACTAAAAAAATTGATAAAAAATTCTGAAAAAATTCTTAAAGCTCTACGAAAAAAAAAAAAAAATAATTTTTATTTCTTGCAATTTTTCTGTAAAATTGATAGTATTTAAGTAAAAAATTATTGAAGATCAATTTTTGACAATTTTTAATAATTAATATCTTGTAACTATTACGAAAATTGCAAAATGGTAGAGGATTTTTCGACTCAATTTAGTCTGGCAGATAAAGCGCACCTGTTTGGGATATATGGCATTTTTATCGGATTTATGCCCAAAGTGCGCAGATTGAGCGCACTAAATGCAATAAATGTATTATATAAAATATATACTTCTTGTAATAACATTTATAATATATGTAAGAGAATTGTAATTATTAATTAATTAATATAGGGGAAAGCGGGGCACCATGTAGTAGTCACGGAGTACCATAAGTCATCGATTGTAATAATCTAGAATATTTAAATTAATACTATTGTATTAACTATTGTACAATACGACTGTTACTTCGTTGCCTATATTTTTTATCTAGGTGGCAGTAATTAAACTTTATTGTATCGAAAAGCATCGATTATTAATTGTTTTCGTGGTTTAATGGCAACTTTTTAACCTTATAAAAATGTTTTAATATTGTTTTTATAGTAGAAGAACATATATGAAGATAAAGTGCAAGTTTCTGCGCATCTTTTTTCAACTTATTATAATACAAATAATAATCTAAAATTTATTTTTTATAGTTTTCTATTAAATGTATAATTAAATGTATAGTTGGAGTACACCATAGATCATATATTAAAATAAATATTTATGATAAAACAGGATAATATAGAAAATATATGTATGTAAGCAATACCCTAAATGGGCAGTTTATACTTCTAAGTAATTAATTTTATTTTATCGTAACAAATTTTTGTATTAATGATTATTTGGCATAAATATATCTTATTTGTTTTCTTTCTATTTTATTATTTAATAATTTTCTTATTTAATAATTATTAGTTATAATTATATTTTATTGTATTAGTGACTGCTAAGAATGTGTAAATTAATTGAAAATACTTTTCAACTTTCGTCACCATTATTTCTGGCATAATTCTACTATTTATATATAACTTATAGTATGGTCTCGAATATGGGGCACTATAAGTTATTTCTTAAAAAATATGTTTTTATTTTTTTTTTAATTAATAAATACTTACTAAATATACTTATTAAATTTTAAAATATGCATTATGCTTTAATTATTAAAAAAAATGATACAAAAATTTTTATATTTAGATGGACTTTTAAGAGTTTAAATTTTTATAACTCATGGTGCCCCGGTATCTCCTACGTATTTATCATTCTTTCCTTAATAAAATTTTATAAACATATTTTATAAGTTGTACTATTTTACGTCTTATTTATAAACGTTATTTGTAAATTTTTTATGTGCCGTACATACTCCTCTCTCCCTATGAGGATATACGGCAAAAATGCAAAAAGTTCTTTTGTTAGTACGAAGTATTTCGGATTTTTAATATTTTTTTCATAATAGTAGACAGTACAAAATTTTACTGATAATTTGTTTACTTTAAAAATAGTAAATAATATTTAATAAACAAGTTTTTGTTAGGTCCGTCATATATAGAAGTTACTCTATGGATATATTTAGATTTAATATTTAATTGTATCAATAATTATATTGTATAAAAGCTTGTATTACTTAAAAAACTAATCGGTTATTAATATATTTATAATTATACATTTAACAAAAAATGGAAGAAATGTAATATTGCATTATACAATTATTCCCATATAATATGGAGTATTCCAGCAACGATACAATGTTACTGCAATATTATGAAAATGCTCTGTGCTGTATGAGTTCGATCGTACATTGGCCATAACTGTCTCCTACTTATCTTAACAAATAAATATTTCTTGTAAATAAAGTTATAAACATATTCATTCAATAACAAAAATTACTAATGTAAAGATACACAATGAGAAGAAAAAATTTTGTTGAATTGCATATGTTTATTATCTACAGGTGTATCAAACTTTTAAATTAGAGATGTCAGTGTATAACTAGATGGAGCGAGAGGCGTTGAAGATTCTAGATACGATGCGCATGTCTTTTTGCGATTCACTTTTTTGCTTTACCTTTCGCCTTCTCCTTGTGTCTCAACTCTTAACTATTAATAAAAAGTTTTCCCTGCTAAATGGTATCTTTTTATTGTGCATTAGGAACTATAATAAGAGACGTGCTTTCAAGACAATAACGTATTTACAAATATTTAAACAATAAATTTATTATAATACTTCCCGGTAATAAATTTTTTATGCACGAATATGTATAAACATGCGTAAACACATATAAATATATATATAAACATATTCATAAACATATATAATTATTAATTATACGTCTCAAAATAATTGCCAAACATTTCATGAGCAGGTAAAACGAACTAAACTAAGTCGAAAAGTCATCTACTATTTTGCAATTTTTTGCAATAGTTAACAAAATATTAATTACTCAAAATTGCCGAAAATTGATCTTCAATAATCTTTTACTCAAATACTATCAACTTTACAGAAAAACTGTAAGAGATAAAAATTGTTTTTTTTTCTCTTTATAAAACTCTAATTTTTTCAGAATTTTTCAGAATTTTTTGATACCGTATTTTCTCACGTTGGCCGAGATTGCCGAAAAAGCATTTTTGGTCGCTTGAAACAAGCGACTAGTGTGAAGGAACTCGCTGTTCATTCTCGCCGCGCTGAAGGCGAGCACACGTATGTACATGGGCTCGTACTTGTGAATGTATGACTACCGGTTCGCCAAACCGCCGGTTGATTCTGTGTCGCTACCGTCAACGTAGAGTTCTTGGCTGAGTAGTCAGGAGCCTTAACGGAAGCTATAAGTGGATCAATGCGCTGTCGCAGCTTGTATCAGATTATAACACGCGCAAACATCGAACGATCGATATGCTATCTGTCAACGTTACCCCCATCGCTGAAAAACTCTTGGCCACGGTATACAGCGACGTAAAGATCGCGGATCCGGCGAAATTCAAAATAGGTGATTCGGTACGTGTGAGCAAATATAAAACCGTTTTCGAAAAGGATTATACATCAAGGCTGCATTTTAAAACTTCATCTCCGAAGGAAGATTTTACTCTATATGCTATGCTGTAGTATACGTTACGTGTACTATATATTTCGAGTAAAATCTTCCTCGGAGAAGACATTTTGAAACGTAGTCCAAATTGGACCACCGAGGTATTTAAAATCACTAAAGTGGAGCATACTTATCCTGTAACCTATCTACTGAACAACTATCGCAGAAAATCTATCTCTGGAACATTCTATGAACATGAGTTAGATCCCGCGGCTTATCCGGACGTGTATCTCATGGAGAAAGTATTGCAGGAGAGGTGACGAGGTTTACGTAAAATGGTTGGGATTCGATGCATCGCGCAGTTCTTGAATACACAAGGATAATATAATTTAATTCATATAAACTCTGTAATTTCATAAAAATATATGTGCGAATTGCAATACGCGATGAATCTTTGTTACATGAAGATCGTGACTGCTGCAACTTGCGATAATGTATAACGTAACGTTTTTTGTCATGCACAGTCGCTAAAAGTTTATCCTGCTGCTTGTCAGGTGATTTATCACGCGTTGAATAGAATGGCAGGTCAACGTACTCGTAGTGTAGACGCTCCGGATTTTCTAAATCGACCTCAAGAACGTAACCTGTGGCGAAACCTGAGCAATCGCGTTAACATCAAAGTCCGAGACATTTTCAACCCATCGAAATTTGGCATATGGCAACGTTTGACACATCGCCCATCTGTATAGATTATTAACATCAAGTACGTAGAAGGTTTCGATAGGTCATATGACTACATATATTTATTATTGGCTCGCGCGTACCTACTGCAATATTGACTAAGACCGCCGCGTATACCGCGCTCGATAAATATCACCGATGTCAGTGAGCGGTTTGAAATTTACGCGTATATGTTTCAGCATAGCGTGCCACGTAAAACCTGGTAAAGTATAATAATGCGCAGGGTCGAGACCGTAACTTTCAATACATTTATCGCGAAAATTTTCAAATATGTCGGCTAACAGCAACACGTCCGTTTTTAAATATAGATCGCTGTATTCACCCAAGGTTTGAACAGAGAACTGTTTCCAAACGTTCATGGCGTGCGCGTAATCGCTTTCGGATACAATGTCACCGGTCAAGGAACTGTAGAATAATTCGCGCGATGGTAAACGCGTATCCTGCAGCTTGTCAGCGCAATGTATTCGTGGAAAAACTTTTATGTATTAGTAAAAGTTTTTTCGTACTTTTTTTCGTATCAGTAACTCGAAGTCTTCTTCGGACAAATTTTGAAATTCGCATTGTAAAATTCGAAATTCATTTTTATTGAGAAAGGATACTAATTTGTCGGTATTTAAAAATTTATAAGAATCGATGAACGTAATTTTATGTTATTTCGCGAATCTGATCTTTCAGCGGTATCATTAACATTTTTTGTAAATAATACAATATATATTTTTCCTTTGTTATTGGTAGT
The DNA here is from genome assembly GCF_001594115.1 of Trachymyrmex septentrionalis. Lineage (NCBI taxonomy): Eukaryota > Metazoa > Arthropoda > Insecta > Hymenoptera > Formicidae > Trachymyrmex > Trachymyrmex septentrionalis. Next base: position 1,619,173 of record NW_017304136.1, on the reverse strand, counting down.
AATTCTGTACTGCCTTCATATAATAGCTGTAGCTATTTCTTTGATGATAAAATGTGAATCAGCCTGATAAATTGTGGAAAACTATGGAAATAAAATATGAGTTTTTATAATTTAAATTGCAATTTGAATGCGCGGAACTCCTGTAACGATCGGTTAAATGGCACAATGATGGCTTACTCAATTATCGTCTAACACAGAAAGGCTTTTCACACACATGACAATGCGTCGTGCTGCACAATGTCTCCTACTGTTCGCTCGACAAAGTTTCCATGGGGACATTAGCTGCTAAAATTTTTTTTACGCAATGTGCTAAACTTCTCAGATTTTCGACAAACCATGAAACACAATTCGGATCACGACGAAATCAATTTTGATAATGAATCTTTATACGAACAGCGCACGTAGTATCCTATGCTAAACACTTGATGATACGTGCGCGTAGATGCTTCCTGATCGCTATCAGTTTTCTCGAGGATGCATTCTAGATCAGCGTAAACGACAAATGGAATTCGTTCCTTCTTATTATAGTTGTTAAAGCTCAGCCTCTTGTCGTCGTCGCTCAGTAGTCGAATAGCACAGTCGTTTATCCGTCGGCAATCTATCATGTATGACTGCAATTTCTCATTGGAATGAAAATAATATAAATAATTGCAAATAAAAATAAATAATGTTAATTTTGTTTTAAAGAAGAATTCGCTTTTATTAATCATATATTTACCGATCGCAAATATACTTTTGACCGTGATGTTTACTCAATTACGAGCTCATGAGCTTAAAACAGATTCTTGATACGAAATGACACATTGTCATCTCGCGAATCTTGCAAATAGTAACATGTTTCTACTTTCTGCCGTCAACGAGTCGTATCGGGAGAACGTTTAGTGTTTTCTGTCTCTCGATACCGTATACATTAATGGACACGTCGTTGAGACGTTCAAATTTCGTTACGTCTTTTAACGTTGAAAATTCTATATTTTGGAAATTCAGCATTATCTTATAGTGTGGGTAGGAAGATTCGCGATCAGCATTTCTTTCGGCTGAGTACAGAGCGACGACACCGACCACGCGAAGCAAGCATTGTCCATCGATCGCACGTTAATCACTCTCTTTATCTCTCGCGGCACTTCGAAGCGATTTCCTACGCGTATTGGATTACACTTATTGATATTTATTATAAGATTCATGATTCGCGACAACGTCCATTCACTATCACGTTCTTTAAATTTCTCGAGAGATGCCAACGTAGGCTCGATGATGTGCCGCTCGTACCATTCACGCAAGTTCGATGTTCAAAGAGTTCATAATTTTTAGTATTAATACTTTTATAGGCACGTTTATGACCCGCCACAAATTCGCCGTTAAATATGGTGTTTTACTTTTATACACTTGTGTTTTTCTATTGTGTCTTGCACTCGCTCGAGCACTACACTGCTGACATCTTCTAAAAATCATCGCGGCTCGATATAGTCGATATAACTATCGCATCGGTTAAAATTCGATTTTCAAACGTTGCATCGATCTCTTCCCAAACAAAAGATTTTTTCGCGTTATTGTCACTGTTATTGCTAGTGCTCGCATAATCATCACCAAAATGTAGAAATCGTCTTTCTAATTGAGTCTTTGTATCCTCGAGTCGTGCAATTGTAGCGATTAGAGATTGTCTATCCAATGGAGAGCCGTAGATGCTTGACATGATTGCATTTTTCAAACTGTTTAATAAATTCATTGCACTTTTCTATCCACGCGAAACACTCCTTCAAGATAGCAATTTGGTGGGATCGCTTCAACAGATCGCACTCTGCTTGATTGAAATCTCGATCTGTGTTTATAACGATTTACTTACGTAAGAGTATGAGTTTCAACGTACTATTATATAATCTGGCACATTTTTAAACTGAATTTATTTTTGTCTGTAATCTTCTCTTTTCAGAGTAGAGTATTATGCGCTCATTTTCAAAGTATGCTTCAAAAAACGTCTACCCTCATAAATATTTATGAAAATACAATTCTATCAAGCTTGATTTACATTTACACTTCTATTATTCTTAAAACATATTGCAAGAAACACGTATTAACGTCATGTCATCTCCCAAAAAAGAATAAAAGATCGAGACTCTTTTATCAAAAGAAAGAGACATTACGTTTCAATATCATCGATTTCGATAGCAGCCAGATGTTGGCACTCAATCAATTAATTATAAAACTTAGTCGTATTTATTTAAAATAATTAATAAATGTTGTTTCTAGAAAAATTACATTACGCCATATCTTGGTCGAAAAATGATTGGAGCATATACCGGCGAATATCCTTTGTAACACTTTTCGTTTTATAATCGTTCGGTTTTTTATATTGTTTTTGTTCATGGCAATATTCCCTTTTTATGATGTTTTTTGTTGTCTTATACATGATTCAGTCCCAAAAATCTATGATGTCTTATTACCACTCCTGCATGACGCTATACCCCCCACTTCCAAAGAATCCCCCGTGACTCGCTCCTTAGAGTTCGAACTCTTTCTATTACACTACCAATAACAAAAATAAAAAATGAAATCGGAATTTGTATTTTGTATGCGTAATTAAATAGATCATCAAGGTGAAGAAACATAATATTTCATTTGGCTTACAAAACATAAGAGTTAATAAGATCTGAAATACGTTAATCCTGTATCTAAATAAGGGGAGGGGAGAAGATAATGATATATTTAAAGCCGCCACAGGTAAAGCCACACCAGTCATCGCGTAGTCTTGGAGAATGTTAAACGTACTTCTTTGTATTTCTTAACAGTTCATAGAGAAAGTATGTAATAACCGCATAAGTATTTTAAGCTTTTGAAAATTTATGACCATACCTGATATGCACAACACACACTTTGTTCATGTTTTATATATTATAAAAAAGTGCGATTGTTAGAAAAATTTACAATATGTTAATGCAATATGCTACAACATGACATTATTTCATTTTTCTCTTATGGTCTATTATCAGTCATGTTCAGTGATTAATTGAGTCGATCGAAGAGATTGGATAAATATTTCATTCATAAATTTCATAAATCATAATTATCAAATTTCTCGAAGAAGAAAAAAATGTTTTATTTGTGAGCTTGATAAGCGGTACGTATTGTATAAAATCCTAAACAAATTTAAAACTAAATTATAAATGTGACGTAAAAAGAAAAGTATATTTTCTTTTTTATTTCATATATTTTTAAAAATGCAAAGGACGAAAAACAAGCTTTTTAACATAATTAAATCGGTAAGTTAAAATGTTATACATGATACTTTTATAGAATCTGTGTGTGTGTGTGTGTGCGTGCGTGCGTGCGTGCGTGTGTGTGTGTGTGTGTGTGTGTGTGTGTGTGTGTGTGTGTGTGTGTGTGTTGCACGATTATTAACCCACATATAAAAACCATATGTATTGATTTATATCATACTGATACCATCAGTACATTGCAAAAAAGAGTAGATAACTAAATTTAGCAAAAAACAATGATTTTTCATTTTTATGCTTTTATTTTTTAATTTTTATGCTTTTATTTTTTAATATAATTTACATAAAAATTATTTAGATGTGTGAGTATAAAAGATAATTTGTTAAAAAAAATTATGTACTCATTGTTTTTATGTTTTTAGTTTGTCATAAATAAAATTAGTCAAATAAATTAATCATATTTTTAAATGTCAAATTAATGCGAGAATAAATTTATTAAGAATGTCATTACAAGTTATGAAATTTGTTTTCAGAATCAAAACGCTATAATTGCACAGAAAAAACAATTTAGTTATAACTACCTAAAATAGGTTCAATCAAATGTTTTGGTTAATGTAACCAAACATAACTTTATCCTTACAAAAATTTAGTATCACCAAACAGGAAACTCGTAAAGATAAAATTATGTTTTGATTATGTAATTATGATTAAACATATTTTAGGTAGCTATTACCTTAAATTTACATTAAATTACATTAAATTTGATAGTTATTACCAAACACACTTGTGTTTTCACACTTTTTCTGTGTGTATTTTACAATCACGACTGGTATTTATCATCCATTTTTATTTAAAAAATAAGTTTTGTCTCATAGCAAATTCGATTGAACTAGTGAGCACTGGTGCATATCAAAGCCGTTGTATACTGATTTAATTTATATAAAAAATAAAACATATTTCAAATTATAAAATACAGATTTTATTTAACAATACAATAAAATGTAGATTTCATGATTTAATGAGTTTCTATATTTATGTTGAATGCATATCTTTACATCAATTTGTGTATGACGACTTGAATATGCATCAGCATGCAAGGGAGTTAACATATCACTTAATTATTAGTGAAAACAGAAACCATATTAACTGGAATATCATACAGCGCTCGGTTATTATGGAATATCGATTGAAATATTCTCATGAATTTGATTGGAACAATATACGCATCTTAGATGAGGAAAAAATACTAAATAAAAGATACATCTCAGAAATTATTTTTATCAAACAACAAACTAATGATTTACAGAATGATACGAAATTGTTAGACAAAGCTTATGATAACATAATTATGTTTAAATGACACGCTCAATGTATTCTATATTTTATATGTTTGTATTTGTATTGTTGTCTTGTCAGATTAGACTCGACGTCCGACGCATGAACAGCTTAATAACGTTTTGATGATGTAAGGCCCAGTTCCACGACTCACGGTTAATTCTTAATCGAGGTTCAACTTAATTCTCATCTTTTTCCAATTCTAAAATTGAAAAGAGACAATGAATAAGTTGAATCTCGGTTAAGGGTAAATTGTGGAACTGGGCTTAAGTCAGAAAAAATTTTTTATGCTTATATTCTGTTATATAACAACTCGAACTCGACTAAATTTATTGTATAGTATATCAGGAAATACAATGACATCACTGTTACATTACTGTTACATTACTATTCTTAGATGACTAAATTTTATTAACAATTTACATGGAGCATTGATGAGGATCCAAAACAGAATCAAAACATCTGCGATTATAATTATGTTAATTTAAATAAACTTCACATTGTCATCCTGTGTTGACTCTAAGTCTTAAAGTCAAATAGGCGTTATTTGATTGTATTGATTTATTTCATTCGAGCTCTTTAATATTTATTTTATTAATTATATTGATGACCACTTATGCAATCATGGGACAGAGTTCTCAAAATTCATATGAAATCTCTATGTATAGTCCGATAATTATATATGCAATCACGAGAAATCATTAGATAATATTAAATTAAATCATATATTTTATCTCTCTCTCAAATAAATTCATAATTATGTAGTAAAAAAAATTATTTGTAATCAGATGAAATCATAAGAAATCCGTGAGACAATATTTCAACTAGTGGTTATTTTCTCATATCAATGTGCATTAAATTCGTCGAATTCGCTATTAGGTGATATTTTAAACTGCTAATATGACTATGTGATTGATTTATAACTTCTTAAAATTATAATTATCCTCTCACGGTGTAAATGGAGTCATTAGTGTGTGTGTCCAGGCAATTTTTTAAATTATAAATATTTTGAAAACATGTGAGTACGGACACGCTATTCTGTTCCTAACAAAACTTGTCGGGTGGGGGAAGGTGCCCGTGAAACTCCGGCAGTAGACATCATTTTCTTGCTGAGCAATGAATATTCAAAATTGAGAGCTGACATAAATAACCTCTGTTTATGCAACGAATATTTGTCGTACACTAGGCGTTAGTGATGCCTTCCCGTTTAAAATTAGTTTGCTCCGATCGTACACTTCATATCTGAATATTCATTCATCATAACTATCAGGTTCGCCAATGTTATTTCGAAACTGCATGTATAATGTCAAAAAGAAGTATTACTAGTATAATTTACATATGCTAATATTATGATACTATTAATACGAAATTAAAATGTAATATCAAATTTAATTTCACAAATTAGATCTTGTCTCGATCTATGTAGTTTTTCATAAAACTTTTCCGTCAGGAAGTAACTGTTATTTAACCGATAAATAAAGATTTATTTCGATTAGATTTAGTTTTCTTTATTGAAATCAAGAGTCGGTCGTATTTAGAATTATTCAAAATATGTATTTTAAATAAAATATAAATTAAATAAGTTATTTAATATTTATTATTTCAAATAATTTCTTATGACCTATTTCACTAATTTGTGAACTTAAATTTGATATTACATTTTAATACATAAAATCTGCAAAAGAGATGTGTTACAATTTCTTCATTCTCTTACTATGTTATTCCGTACATATTTTTTTATTTACGAAAGCGTACTCACATAGCACGAGAAGCTCATAAAATTTTTGTAAGCTTTAAAAATAATTCCTCGGGAATTCCTACATCCGCTTATGAGAGTTTCCGAGAGCTTCATTTTGATTCGCAAGCAGCTCTTTTTAAGCTCCCTGAGAGCTTAGCAAAATAAACTTCTTAGCTGAGAGCTTATTTAGTCGAATTTTGTAAGCTCCCTGGAAGCTCAACAATATAAACTCTCTACGAGTTCGTTTTGTCGAATTTTATAATCTCCCCGAAAGCTCAGCAAAGTGAACTTCTTGGGAAGACTTAAATTGAAACTTTGTGCTGTGTGGGTATAGATTTTAAATAAAAAATAAATTTTTTAAAGTCAAATTTTTCATAGGAACGCTTATTTTTATAAGTTTCAAAATTGTAAGACTTCATATCCTGAATTAAAGCATTTAAATTTAAAAAAATTTAAACTTTAATTTTCATTTTTAATAATTAGATTTTGTTAATTTGTTTAAAAATTATAAATTTTTAAACACCAACATACCATACTCGCATTTCGATTTATATATATTTTTGCAAAAATAAAATATTTAATCAATAGATTTGTAAAATTATGTATAAATCTTTTATTCATAATAGTTGAAGAAGCTATTTGGGTTGTTCGGAAAGTAATTTCGTTTTTTCCCAACAGAGGACTTATTGTATTTTTTCATAGCCAACTTCACACTTAAGCCGCATAATCATTATATATTTTGACAGCTGATATAGCAAGGCTTGCTTGTGAAAAAAGTTCGATTGATTCTACGCAGTAGTTTTTGGTTAGTGCCCTATCAAATATGAAAGTAAAAAGCAACATTTTCGGCATATTTTACTTTTTTACTATCAAAAAAGTAAAAATGCTGTTCAAGCAAGAAAAAAATTATCCGATGTGTATGAAGAAGATGTATTGACAGAACGCCAGTGCCAAAACTGGTTTGCAAAATTTCAATCCGGCAATTTTGATGTTGAAGATGCTCCACGTTCTGGAAGGTGAAGCTGATGAAGACACAATAAAGGCATTAATTGATGCAAACCGGCGAATAACTCGTGAGATCGCTGAGAGATTAAATTTATCAAATTCGACCGTTCATGATCATTTGAAACGCGTCTGATTGAAAATCATCTTTCATTTTTATAAGAAAAAACGAAATTACTTTCCGAACAACCTAATATATGAATTTTTTAATATTTTTTGAACTATTTAATCTATTAAAAACACTTTGGATATTAACGACTCCCGTACAATTAATGAGTATTACAAAAATGTATATACATTTACATGGCGACGATGGTCTTAAATAAGAATTATCTGAAAAAGAATTATTTATCACCTTACATACGATAATCGCAGAAAAAGGAATAAAAATTATAAAGGTTCAGCGCGCACTTTTTACATTTAAAACCTAAATACTAGATATATTTGAAAATACATACGCCATAATATTATATGAGATGAGATTTGTTTTGAAATTCAGTTTAATGCACATAATTGTAAAATAATTGTGAGAACATAATTTAAAACATAATTGTGAGAAAAAATGAAACATCGAATGGAAAATTTTTTAATTCTAACAACAATAAAAAATAAACAATCCGTTCAAGGTTAATAAGAGGCTAATGAAAGTGCCAACGATTAAATTATAATATCATTAATCATCTTTCATAATGCGTAATTTTCTTTATTATGAACGTTTCGGCTTTTTGGAGTTCTCTTGAGCAATATTGCAGTTCTTAATTCATCTTCATTGAACCTTCCGTAAAATTTCAAAGCTTCATGGACACGTTGAACTTCCCGTTTAAAAATCCACTGCAATTGGAAATCTGATAGTGACTTACATTTAACGGAAGATTCAATGAAAATGAATTAAGAACTGTAACATTGCTGAAGGGGATTCCAAAGAGAGCCGAAACGTTCATAACAAAGAATATTATGCATTATGAAAGATGATTAATGGTATTATAATTTAATCGTTGGTATCTTTATCGATCTTGACTCTTATTAGCCTTAAACGGATTGTTTATTTTTATTTTTAAATTTGTGAGTCTGTTAAAATTTTATATTTCAAACAACAATATTTGAAAGGTTTCATGATTAATGTTATGACAACTATATAGCCTTATTATCTAGGACTTTTTAGTATCTTATTGTCATGATTTAAGAGGTTCTTTAATAAAATGTCGAAAATTTGGGGTGCCTCACCAGGACCTACCCAAATTACAAATATTTAATTTCATTTCATTTATTCATGCAATCAATAAAATTTACAATTGAGGAATTAGTGATTACAGAAATTGTGAAATGAACAAAGATATAAAGAATGAAAGGAATGAAATAAGGAATGAAATTAACAATAAATTGTACGCAGAGAAATATTTGCATAATTTGAATAAAATATTAAAATAGATAACAACGGTGTGAAGACTCTTTATATGTAACATAAATAAACAAACAAAGTAAACAGCGAAATAAGAGTCACTCTTATTTCGCCGTTTACTTTGTTTGTTTATTTATGAAAATATTAAAACTATATGTATATCTTAAAATGGTATGGAATATTCAATAATAAATCAAGAGCTGCGTCTTCATCAAAACAAAAAAATATTTATTTGTCGAGGTTAAATTTATATGCAAATTTATGCACGTATCTTTCTAGAAAAACAGTTGACCTATTACTTTTTTGTGACCATTAAATCATAATTTTTTAAACTATTACCCTAAGCGCATAATATTATTTAAAATTAAGCAATATTTTAGGCATATTCTCTCTCTTAGAATATTAAATGTAACATTTTAAAAATATTGTACTAAAATTATATAATATTAAACAATATTCTTGAAATATTAAATGAAAGGTTAACTTTGTCCATTTCTGATAATATTGTATGATTATTAAAAGTAACATTATTTAATGTTACTGTAATATTGCATAAACATTAAAAAGTATTATAACAAAATTTATTTTAATTTGTAAAATTGTTATATTTGTTTGGTATAAGTATACGTTTAAAGATTGAAAATAATTTTGACGCGCAATTGTAGAACTGGATATGTATACTTAAAATCATGCCAAAACGTTTTTTTAGCACAAGATGCAGTATAAACTGATAAGAACTTTTCGTTGCTGGATTGTGAATTTAAATTGCACTAAATTAAGAATAATTAAGATTTATAAATATTTTAATAATATTTAAGGAATATTAAGATGTAATAAGTATTATATAAGTGGACATATAACTTTTATAGAATACTCCTATAATGTTAAAAATATTATATAGTATTCTTGAAATATTATAATAACTTATTTTAATTTTTTAACAGTATCTATATAACATTTTAAAAATATTTTGCACTTATAGGGTATAATTTTTTTTTTTAGAAAAGTCTATGGTAAGATTAAAAATTGTTATCATAAAATACATACATACTATAAAATGAAATATTTTGAAAATTGTCTTCCTGTTAAAATTAATAAAATTAGTAATTTCATATCTTTTATTTTTTCTAATAACACTTTAAAATCGCTCCAGAAAATTTGAAAAGGCTATTACAAAAAAATAAGATATGAGAAATTATCGACATTTTATTGATTTTAACAGGAAAACAATTTACAGAAATTTAAATCATCTGAAAAAAAATGTTACAGTTCGGTCGCTGATCGAACACTCATCATCATTTTGCAAAATGGTGCAACAAGAAGCGGTGATCGTAAGAAACGCCATAAAGCGTTATGGGAAAGGACAGTTGGTGCTTCACGGTCTGAATATGACCGTTTCAAAAGGTTCCATGTAAGTAATTTTTTGATATGTCAATACAAAAAAATGAGTTCTCTTTTTATTTATTTTCGAGAGTTGTAAACAAATAATAATTCAAATTTTTTAAAAGAAATAATTAAAAAGATGTTCTAGGAAAAGAAAACGATGCAATGAAATTATTAATTCGTGATTACACGTGCGATTTTTAAACCTACATACAGCATATCTTTTACCCAACCTGATACTAATTTCTTCACCTTCGATATGTAGAAAATTGCCTGAAATTGTCGTCACGCACATTTCCGCGTACATTCACCGATTGCTTAAATTGCCGCCGCTTGCAAAATACACGACAGAATAATCGTATAACTTTCTAACGAATATTTAGATAAGAAAATCTTTCGGAACATATTAGAATCATTATAATTTTATTTCAAATTTGTATTTAGTTTTTAAAAGTATATTTCGTCATATTTTGTTTTTTGTATAATGCTTTTCAAGTTGCTGGCTAAATAAGTACTTGTTAAATTTATTAAAAATAAGTTTTTGTAAAGATAAAAATGTGTCAGAGATATACCTATTTAGCATTGTGCAATATTTAAAAAACCGTGTACAAATCTCAAAGCATACTAAAAAGTTAATAAATAAACTTTCCAAACAACACAAAGCGTCTAAAATTGTAATATAAGACGTCTTTAAGTTGTCTTTTAGATGCAAAAAACCCGATTTCAGACACTTTTTGTTGTCTGAGTTGATTCTTATAGTTGAATATATTTTTTTGACTGATAATAATGACTATATTCATAATTTTCGAGTCAAAACAAAATTCTTATTTAAATGCTTGAATAAGCTAAAAAACTTGATTACATCTAATTTAATAATCTGTAACTATTAATGATCTAGTCGAACATGTTATTAACATATTGCCTAACAAATACATATATGTGAAATTCTCTTTGCATTCAATTATAATGAATGAAATTAGAATATCCGAGAAAATGTGTTTGATCTTTTTGGCGGCATTTCTACAGACTTATCCGTTGGCAAGACTTCATCCACTGCCTCTAGAATCTCGTCCATCGCCGAACCATTATCTGATTTTATCTCCTTCCTCTTATTAAAATAATGATGCTTGTCAAAGATGTTTTTTGTTGATATGTGTCTATTTTTCTGTTTTTTATTTTTATTCGAAGGAGTAAGAACTTGAAGTGTTCTTCGAAAAGGAATTTTTCGGATGTCTCTTATATTTTTCAAAGATCCATGCAATGTAACATCTGTTCCAACATTTCGTTGATCAATCTCTTGCGAAGTGCTTGTGATGATCTTGTTTAATAAAATTAAAGAAAGATTTTTTAGTTGATTAAATTGTTTTCTACGAAGTTTCATATGCTCGTGACGAATATCTATGAATTCTTTTAATTTTGAGACAATTTTCCTTTTGATGAGATCATCATCTCGAAATGTTTTTAAGATCTCAGAAAAAAATGTATCATTAATGATAGAAGTGTCCTTAACATCGGTAGGGGTGTTTAATGTAAATTCCTGATTGATTGGTATAATAGTGAAATTCTTGGTATCATCTTCGGTACGTTTTATTGATTCCTGATCCATAATTTGTTCTTCTATTTTAGATGTGTTATTTGATGTATTCATTGGAAATTTATTTATATTTATTTTAGTCTCAATTTTAGTTTCAATAAGATTGCCTTTATTCTGTTTAGTTAAGATTATTTCGTCAACGTTTTTAGTGCTTTCACTGTTATTTCCGTCTTCTGAAATATATTTATCATCCTTCGATTTCTCATGTTGTTGATTACCTGTACTTAAATTTTTAAAAAAAAATTCTGCTTGTCTTTTTAAATTCAAAAGTTGCCATTTTGAGATATAATCGAGATCGTCGTAAAATTGCTGCCATTTTAAATCAAACAATTTGTTCAACCACAATAAAATCGATTTGGTATATTCAAGAGACAACTCATCGTTTGTAATTAATCTTTTCATTTCCATTGCAAATTCGAGATTAGAGATCATCCAAGACAATGCAAAATCATTTTCATCAAGGTTTATAGAGTCTTCATCTTGGGGTATAATAACATGTCGCAAAATTTCATAGGCATTTGAATTCTGATGAGTCAATCTTTTATAGCTGTTGCCATATTCTTGCATCAGCAATGGCACGCGCCATAACATACTTCGAACGTCATTTCTGACCTACACAAAAAGTGTCACGTTTAACTATTCATAAAAATTAAATTTATACAGTTTAATAATTTAATCTTTTAATAAATTTCTATGCATATGCAAATATTCTAAGTTACACATAAAATAAATTTACTAATAAATCAATTAATTTGTTTATGAAATATGAATATATCATAATATGGTGCTCTTTGTTATGAAATCATTGTTACATGCAGTTTCTCAAAATGTTTTATTTGGTAATGTTTTCTTGTATTTATAAGACTATTCGTCAATTATTAACTTCAAAGTCACTTTGTTGAATTTTACCTCTGAAAAAAATTTAATTCATTAATAGGGTCAAGTTTAATAAAAATTCTTTATATATTTTAACTTATATAAGAGTATCTCAAAATAATCGAAAATATCCTTTTTATAACAAATTTTTTAAATATCAAAAGTTAATTTTTTTCGTAACAAAAACACCGAAGTTTCTACTTAATATTAATTGTGTGTATTATATAAACTTTGTAATATTACATGTCAAATAAAAAGTTTCTAAAAATAAAAACGTAAAATAAAAGACTTTCAAAATTAATTAGAAAAGAAGAGAAAGGGGGAGAGAGAGAGAGAGAGAGAGAGAGGGAGGGAGGGAAAGAGAGAGAAAAGAATATATCTTTTTTATTTATTTAATTTTTCGAAATTTAATTTCAGAAAAGCTTTTCCTCTTTGACTGTTTATGACTAAAAAGTGATTGATATATTAATATTTTTAATAAAAAACAATTACTCTAAATTTATCGTCGAATTTGTTATTAAACATCTAATAAATATATTTAGTTATTAAAAGTAAGCCAACTTACTAACAGAATCCTGTTCAAAATCTATTTTGCCATTAATCTCAATAATTTTCCTTTCCAAATTAATTATGATACGGACTTGCGGTTCCTCCATTCCTTCTAGTATTTCAATCAACTCACCAAAATCGCTCAATTTGTTCGCGCGTAGATCGATCAACATTGTATTGTCATGTATCATCGATATCGATCCTTGGACTGGTAAAGAGGAGAAAATTCCTCTTGTGAGTAGCAGGATCGTGATGATACTAATAATCATCATGACACAATGAAACTGAAATGAGTGTGGGTTTGCTTGATGATTTTATCAGGTGCACCGGACGGCGATATATTTCGCCCGCCATATCACGATCTTGCGAAAATCGCACAGTGGTGCCTAAGAGCATCTTTGCAGCGTTTTAATTATTTCGGAAAATGGAATAATTTTTTTATTACTCTTATATATATAAAACTGTCAATTCGATATTATAAGTATACAAATATTTATATATTGCAAAAAAATGACATGGATAATAAAGATTTGATAGATATAGTTAAATATTTTCTAAATTCTCTTACAAAAAAAAATTCTATATTTTCATATTATATAGTTACATCGGACTGATATTAATGTTACATAGATTATCTGGACGTTCTTCAAACAAATTTTTAAAAATTCAAATTTAGATCACTGTTTAGGCACCACTGTGTGTTATTAGCACTAGGCTAATTGCTTTTGCGAATGATCGTTATGTTCGCGCGAATTTAATGATCAAAGCTATGAGATTGTGTCCAACACTTTATTAACAAGTCGGTCTTGCCAACAGTTCAGACTAATTACAGTATCACAAGGGAAACAATAACCGCCATTGTTCTTCGATGAAGTGCGACCGTGAGTAGATAGATTGGCTGATAAGTTAATTTCGAAAGAAAATCCATACAAAACAATTATGACGCTGTTTTTTTATTGCGAGATTAAAGGAAATATTTACTACTTTGTGCCCCTCTCTTCTCGTTCGAATGTATCGTCTAAAATAAGATAAAGCATATAAACAAAATCCTTCCTTTAAACAGATATGGATTGTTGGGAGCGAGCGGATGCGGCAAAACCACTCTGCTGTCCTGTGTTGTCGGAGTTCGATATCTTGACAGTGGTGAGATATGGGTCTTGGGGGGGAATCCGGGCAGCAAGGGCTCTGGCATCCCTGGGCCTCGAGTGGGTTACATGCCGCAAGAGATCTCTTTGGTCGGAGAATTCTCTGTAAACGGTGCTTTATATTATTTCGGCAGGATCAATGGGCTCGACGATGAAGAGATCGGTAAGACGTAGAATGGATAAGGAAAAAGACATTCTCATTGAAATCACGCGAAAAATCGCAAATATGCTCCAAACTTTTAATTTTACAAAATACTTTTAAATAAACATCTTTTAAACAGTTTCAGTTTTTTTTTTAATTGCTTATTTTCTATGCAAAATATTTCACACCGTAAATTATTTCGAAATAATTATATTAGCTTCTCTGTGTTATTTCTAAGAGGCAAGACAGAAGTTCTTTTCGGATTTGCTCCAACTACCCCCAGCGGATCGCTTAGTGAAGAACATGAGTGGAGGTCAGCAAAGAAGAGTTTCCTTTGCTGCCGCATTGATTCATAGGCCCGAACTCTTAATCCTAGATGAACCTACTGTGGGCTTAGACCCAATTTTAAGGGAGAAGCAAGTAGATTTTACTTTTTTTTTAAACATAAGCATACAATAATAGGAAAATGTTGAAACGTTCTTTCTCTTCGTAGTATTTGGGCCTACTTGAGCCAAATCACGCAAAAGGAAGGTATCACTGTGCTGATCACGACGCACTACATCGAAGAAACTAAAGATGCTAATAAAGTGAGTCTTGTTTCTAGTAAATTGATCCTAATAATGTAAAAAAGTTGCTGCAAAATATTTTACAAGCTTTAAAAAAATTACATTTTAGAGGCTCAGCCAACTAATAATTAAATAATAAATTCATATAAAGAGGCTAAATGAACCAATGCACGTTGTCGGTGCCAAAAGAATATACTTGTATTATTATAATTTACAAAAATCTTTCATTTGTTTCGGGTCTCGGAACCGTCTTCAATGAATACATAAATTATATTACATAAGTTGTTATCATCTTACGTCTGTTCCTTATCGTTTCATTAACATAAAAAATTCATCAATTACTTCGTGTTAGAACGCATTCAAAATAGTGATCCCTATCGTACCGAGTGAACATTTTCGTGTAAACTATAGAGGTATTGGCTTAGAACATATGAAAATTGTCGAATCAACAAGACGAAAGCTTATATGTCAGCAAAATGATTCAGACATGTAAGTCTCGTCCTGTCGGTTCGGCAATTCTCATATGTTCTAAGCCTAAGCCAATACCTCCATAATTTAATAAGAACTCGATATGATAGAGATCACCACTCCAAATGTGTTCTAACATGAAGTAATTGCGATGAGTTTTTTTAATAGAACAACGAGGAACAGACGTAAAATGATAACGTATGTAATATAATTTATGTTTTCACTGAAGATGGTTCCGTTGAGAACCAAAATGTATGGAAGATTTTTGTAAATTATAGCAATATATTCTTTTGGCACCGACAATGTGCATTGGCTCATTTAGCCCTTATATGAATTTATCTTTAAAAAAATGTTTTTTAATTTAAGAAGAATCTTGTTTGATATACTATATAATAATACAAATTCATTCTTTAATGTTGCGCAGATTGGTTTGATGAGATGTGGTAAATTGTTGGCGGAATCGGAGCCGCAAAAATTACTGGAGCGATTTCAATGCTCATTCTTGGAGGAAGCTTTCCTGAAACTGTGCGAGGTACAGAATAATACTTTGAATAATGAAGTTGAGAGATTCAAAGTAGAAGATACCAGCAGTGGCGTCTTGCCTCAAAATGAATATGAACAAACAAAAGTATATATATATATATATATATATAGAAATAATTTATGCTTCTTAAAAAATCATGTAAATCTGTATTGTATGATGCAAATAATTTAAATTGTTAAGGTAATCTCGGAATACAAAGAGGTTCCGAAACATCAAATTTCACGATTGAAAATATTCAAAGCTCTATTGACGAAGAACGGCATGCAATACTTTCGTTATTATGGGTAATTATCAATAAATTTATCAATAATTAATTCTATGATAACATTAATTGATAAAATTAATTGATAATTGTTAATGAATTATTATACACTTTTTTATCTATATAAAAACGAATTTCTACCTTTTTATTTTCAAATTTTGCAATTATTTTTCCTATATTTGTACATTGAATTGTTGTACATTGTACGAAATATTTAAAAAAATTCAAATTTATCAAATAATTCCACGTTTCATAACAATAATATTCTTTCAGAGGATTAATTTTCGCAGTAATATTTCCAATAATTCAAACTTTCGTATTTATTATGGCAATTGGCGATGATCCGAAAGATTTGAAGATTGGAATTGTTAATGATGAGGCGGGTAGATGCGACAGCAACTTTGGCAGTATTTGGAATGACGAAATCACCTGTCACTTTGGCAATCTCAGTTGTAGATTTCTACACAATTTTGATGACTCTATCGCGACACAGGTACAACGATTTACATTAAAATTAAAATGAGAAATCAAATCGTATGTATTAAAATAATATAAAAAGAAGGCCTATAAAGAGCAAATAAAGATGTATTTAATAGTTAAATTTAATATTATAAATAATAGATAAAATGTTTCTTATTTAAATATTATCATATATAATAATATATACATATAATATTAATATATACATGACTTTTAAATAATATAAAACGATATTAATCATGAATCATATATATTAAACGCATCACAACGATACAAATAATAGTTGCCTATTTATGTTTGTTACGCAAATCATAAATTGAATCCAAAGTTCATTGCTATTTTATTGATAGAATTATAATTGGTTGCAAAAGAGTTGATGATAAAATAACGCAGAGTTAAATAGTTGATATTGACTAGTTGATATTTTTTATATCGAGTGAGAAAACTAATGATATTAATATTAATGTAAGATTTTCTCTTAAGATTCTGACATGTTAGCGATAAAAGATATGAGAGTGAAATGTGATTGAAAAACAATTTAAAGATTAATAATGTACAGTTGGCATGTATATAATATTAAAACAATTTTACGTTTTCTTGATATCCTTTTCCCACGAATTTTTATATTTCAATAAATTAAAATATAAAAATCTCAATACATATGGTATACACACATTTTGATATAAATTAACAGAATGACATGAACAATAATAAACGTTAACATATTTCTTGAAGATTCTTATTAATATTTCGCTTTCAGGAGTATTATGACAAAGTTTCTGAAGCGAATCATGTTGTACAAAATGGTAAACTTAATGGTTTACTGTATTTTAGTCATAACTTCTCAGAAGCTCTACAGAAACGAATGGAAGACGGCGCTTTCACGAAAGATTCCGATTTACTCGCCAGTGAGATTCAAATTTCCCTTGATATGGGTGGTACGTTATTGTATTATAAAAAGCATTCTCTATAATAAATAAGAAATTTGGTTAATTTAAATATATAAAAATTATTTTAAATAAAAAGTATCATTTAAGAAATTACATAAAGAATCCAATAAATTAAGATCCAAACAATTTAAAATCATATTAACATAAACGAATATATTAACATAAACGGTGCGCAAAATTAATTTATTTATTAGAAAAATTACAAATATTTAAATTTACAATGGCTTCGTTACAGATAGACAAATTGGGCTTTTCTTGCAGATGAAGTTATTTAAGCGTTTTTTAGAGATTTATGAGGATATCATGAAGGATTGCAAATATTCTCCAAAATTGGCCGATCCACCCATTCGAGTAAATATGTTTTATATTTTGTTAGAATTTTAAATCTATCTTTTTTTCAATAAGAAATGCTGGTTATAGACTCTCAAAATTAAAATAATGTAGGAAATTAGGCAAATGAGAGTTCGATGCGGTACTTAATGCACAATCATCTATTTTTTTTTCTCTTTCTCCATCCATTTTTCTCTCTCAATTATATTGAATTAAAATAAAGGAATAAAATTCCAATTGTTTTCAGTTTGAAGAACCTATTTATGGTACGACCGATCTCAATTATGCGGATTACGTGGCACCAACATACATGTTAACGTAAGCAAAAGTCAATCCAACACACTGAATGAAATCATTGCTGTTACTAAACTGTTTATATCTTTGCAGACTTATCTTTTTTTTAGCTACTACAGTCTCTACTGCCTTAATAATTACAGATCGGATGGAGGGTGTCTGGGATCGAAGCGTAGTCCAAGGTAATTTACTAATTTAAGCCCGAATTCATAGTCCTTCTTCAAATCTCAAGTCTGGTTTTTAATATCTAAATTCGGATTTTAATTTTAAATCTCCAAACCTAAATTTCAGTGCTAATAGCTAATCATCAAATTCAGTTCTTCGTTACTGTTCGTGACTGACAGCGAAATTTTTTTACCAGGGTTATTATAAATATTTTATATATTATAAATATTTTGATTCTTACACTTGCTTAAAAAATAGATTTTCTAGATGGATTTTTGGTCGATTACATTTGATTATATCTTGTAATCTCACGTTTTTATTTTATTCTCACGCTTCCCGCTCAGTCACGAATAGTCACGAAGAACTGAATTTGGTCATTAGCCATTAGCACTGAAATTTAGGTTTGGAGATTCAAGATTGAAATCCGAATTCTCAGATATTGAAGACCAGACTTGAAATCTAAAAAAGAACTATGAATTTGGACCTTAGTCTTCGAAATAAGTTTTTCAACTATTTCCTATCATAGTAATTCAAATGTGTAATGTAAATATGCAATAGGAGTCAAGACAGAAGATATTCTGCTATCCCATATTCTTATTCAGTGCATCAGCATAGCTATCCATACTGCTATGATAGTGCTTTTATTCTTTCCCATATGGGGTTTAGAATGCAAAGGATCAATGTTTACTGTAATAGTCCTCACATTTCTCGTCGGTTTTTGCGGACTGATGCATGGTAAGTACACCACACAACATAAATATAAAAAAAAGTGCGTAGTAACAATTTAAAAACTGCTAGAAATTAAACTGATTATTTTGTATTATTATTTTCATAGGTTTCATTATTTCTGTTATGTGTAAAGATCACACTATGGCGCATTACTGCTCGGCCGGAAGCTTTTTCCCGCTAATAGTAACGTCCGGTGAGTCCTTATTCTTTTGTTTTTCGCGAAAATTATTTTTTATTTCAATCTAGAGTTATTAATCTGTTGTTAAATAATATCGTTATTCTTCATATATTTTTAAAAAATGTTATTTTATTCAAATAATATTCTTATAAATCCTTATTCCCTAAATAATTGTGAAATTAAAAATATATTCTCTAGTATCGTTATAAAATAACATGATTTATGTAACTCATCAGCAAATTAAAAATCTATTAATATAATAAATAACAGATTTAATATTTTAAAAAATTAAAAAAAAATAAAACGAAAATTTTGATCATAATCAAATACGACTTAAATTCTTTCTACTAAGAATATTGGAGAATTTTTTTATAAAAATTGAAAATGTCGATCTTGACGAAAATCGATTTATTTATTTTTCATTAACAGTTACTTTAAAATAATCGATTATTTAAACAATTATCGGCTATGTAAACGGTTATTTTTTATAATATATCCTAATCAGCATATAGTCACATTTTTTTAATTATTTTTCATTATTTAAATTATTAAGAAATTTATTTTGAAATATTTCATTATTAAAAATATTTGTGCAAATAAATAATTTAGAAGTGTTAAATTTTATGCACAAAGATTGATGTCAACTTGGTAATGTAACTAATGAGTAAGGTCAATATCTAATAAATAATAAATCTAATGTTTAATGGCAAATAGTAATGTTTAAGATCTTACTATTTATCTTTTTTGCCAGTAAAAGCACTGTCGCTGTATTAGATCAATATTACATACATCCGTTTTTTTGTCGTGCGACGAATTTTTTAAGCATGTTAATTGGCTGCAAAACAGAGAGGATTTCAGATCTCTTTGTCCTATAGCCAATCAACAGGCTTTAAAAATTTGTCGTACGACAAAAAACGGACGCATGTAATATCGACTTAATACAGCGACAATGTTTTTATTGGTAAAAAAGATAAATAGTAAGATCTTAAACATTACTATTTACCATTAAACACTAGATTTACTATAAATAGTAAGATCTTAAATATTTTATTTACTTATAAAATTAAAAATTTGAAAATAACCGTTTAAGTTCAATAATGTTATTTTTCAAATTCGATTACGGTTACTAGTAACAGATAACGAAATAACGCCCATCACTAGCTCAATTCAAATTAACATCAACAACATCTAGTGAAAAATTATCTTAGATTAATTAAATTTTTATTAATACACTAATTAACAAAATTATAGGATGTATATGGCCGGTGGAAGGTATGCCAGAAGGACTTCGCTGGATTAGCTATGCATTGCCAACTACGTTACCCTCTATATCTTTAAGAGGAGTTATCTATAAGGGTTATTCCATATCCGAATCGCAAGTTTATATTGGCTTTTTACTAAGTGCAGGATGGATATTATGTTCTTTTATGGTGACTGTATTTGGTGTAAGATCAAAATAACAATAATCCTCATAACAATTTTAGAAAATTCTAAAATTAGTATATTTCTAATTTCTTAGAAAGGAAACAAAAGCAGTCTCGCATAGAGATTACATTCAATTAAACTTAAATGTACAGAATGTTTCGTCTAATTTAATTTCTTGATTTATATATAATGTACAAGAAGAGATATAATTATTTCAAACATAACCATTTGTGAAAAATTGTTTTAAAAGAATAAATTTAATATTTTTTTATTTAATTAATCGTAATTGTAAATTAAATTTTTTTCCTATTTTAAATAAATAATTATACTTTATTTTATTACATAATATAATAATAATAATAATACAAAATTAATTAATCACTTCTGAATGATAGCAGTATTAAACATTCTCAGAGAATATCAATGAATATATTTTAGACAAAAAAATTAATCTCATATGAGTTCACGTCATACATTCAAAATCGTCATTTTTTAACTTGTTTTTTAATTTGCTGATATATTCTATAGATAAAAATATGACGTCTTATATTTTTATTTGTAAAATATGTCAGCAAATTAAAAAACAAATTAAAAATGACGATATTTCAAAGGTATTGGAATTTAACGTGAAATGCCTCATATGTGGGATTATAAAGTGAAAATAATACTAACTAAAAATATACTGGATGTCTATAAAGTCCCACCCAGGCCATATATTTCAGAAACGGCTTTAAATATGGAAAAATGTCTCAGATAGAAGTTATAGGACATATTAATGGGGACATATGATGAAAATATGAATTTGACCTTGAGTGATCTTCTAAAGGTAGGTAGATTAGATCAATGTGATCGTTGTTTTCTTAAATAATATCCCTCATTTTTTATTGTATATTCTTGTAGCTTATCTGGAGAGCTTTTCAAAACACTATAATAAAATTTTCATTAAGTTTTCGAGTTATAAGGCTTGAAAGTTACAGTACCGCCGGCATTAGCATTACCCAAGGTGTCCGACCAATGGCTAAAAACAAATGGCTTCTTGAATGTTGTTCAGAATCATGACCTAGATAATATTTGTCAAGATCAAGAGGCCATTGGAGGTCCTCTTATTTTCATTTTTGTACTAAAAATTCATAAAAATGAAACATATCTAAAACTGATTCCAAGATATATGGCCTGAGTGAGACTTTATATAGACACCCCATATTTAGTTGTAGTAAAGTACTTTTAATTGTATTTATATATATTGTACAAAAGATTGTTGTATAAGAAATAAAAGATTGTGTTGTTTAGAAAATAAAATAATCTATTTTAATATATGTATACATGTAATTACACTTTTAAGTTATACATTTTAGTTAAAAATTAAAGAAGAGTAGTATTACAACAACTGAAGATGAAAAGAAAAGAGTCGAAGAGGGAAATTAAGACAATGGAGAAAAGAGGGAACCGAATAAAAATAAAGATATATACGGTTCATTAAATATGTTTCCTTTGATAACATATTAATCTTACATGTATATTATATGTATAAATATACACAGTTCTCTATATACAAACATATGC
>NW_017304136.1:1587191-1596744 GCF_001594115.1 Trachymyrmex septentrionalis | reverse complement strand
TATATATATATATTTATACTTACATATATTACTTACTATAATTATATCTGACGATAACATAGTTGTGATGCATAATTTTGACGATTATCATCGCAACGATATAAATATAATAATTATGATCAAATACTTACATCAACAAATTTGTTATCATAATTGAGCTACACACTTATAATACACAATTCTGTTATTATTATTTTACAACTATTATAATTGCCATATTTTTAATTATGATACATATATAGTATAATTATGGCAACACATGACAATTAATATTCAATTAGTTATTATTAATAATGGATTATTAATAACTTCTTTTTTATTTAAACTTTGTAATTTCTTTCGTGATTTCTATCTTTTAATTTCTTCCCTTTTTTTATCTTTAAATCTCTTTGAAATTTTGACCATATTTATTTTGAAAAACTCACTTTAGATTTCAAAATCTAAAAAAAAATAGATTAGTCTAATAGCGATTTATGATATATTAATAACTCTATTATTTTCTAATAACTTACATCCAGAGAGCTATAAAAAATAGATAGCCAATCTGTATAATAGGATAATAATACATACAAGAGGAACCCCAGAAGTGTTCATCGAGTTTTACAATGACAATTTTTTGGTGATTCTTAAGGCCAAAAAATATATACATATCGCGATATTTATCAATATGCGGCTTTGTTTTCTCGTTTATAAATTTGTTTAAATTGAAAAATTGAACAATCCAGCGAATCGGATTCGCATTCGAAGTTCGGTAACTTTTCTTTCTCTTTAAAATATGTATTTTGTTACTTTTTTTCAAACAATTCAAATATCGATATCATACGATTTCCTACAAAAACAATATTAAAACATTTTCGAATGGTTAAAAAATTAGTTTTACACACGAAAACTATTAACAGCACATATGTTTCAAGACAACGGAGTCTCGAAATACTCTATTTATTAAAAAAAAAAGAAGCGTTTTCTTCCAAATGTTCCTTGATAAGCTTTTTTTTTTTTTATGAAGAACAATGTGATCTACATTTTTCAGATTTTCAAAAATTTATAACTCGAAAACAAAACCGCATGTTGATAAACACCACAACACGTATATTTTTTTTCAAAATTCACTAAACAAAATTGGCATTAAAAAACTCAATGAACACTTTGGAATTTCCCTTATTAGTGTGGAATAATACTTTAATAAGCATTAAATCTCTGTTTTATTTAGAAAAGCTGATGACACATAAAAACAGTTAGCTCTATAAAAATAGTTAGTTTAATAGCGAAATTATATGTAAGAATGATCGTGATATGGATTCCGCGTATTTTGGTAACTTTCAACGCTCTCGTTGTTGTTGTTGTTGCTACTATTGTTGCTAGCGACCATGCTAGTATCCTGATTAAAATCATTAGTAGCTCGATTAGAGTTTATAGCAGAAAGAAGAAGCCGGGGACCACAGGCTCGGATTGGATGAGTAGCAACGAGACAGTCAACTATCTGTCTTATAGTAGGCATGCAGGTTTTGTTGTATCCTGGAAAACACACATCACATGCTCCATCAGAACTGAAAAAATGCATACCGACGTCACGTCGTCTTGGGTGTTAAATTTTAAATTTAAGAGATTAATATTTATAAATTGATACCAGAAAAACTTTATCACAAGAGATAGACAAAAAAATTCAAGATAAAGTTTCATATTTCGTAACATGGATGTTAAAACAAGAGATATTCGATTAAAAAATTATTAACTAATATTATATAAAAATATTTTTCAATTCTAGCTTCAGTAATTACAAATAATTTGAAAAATCACAGAATATGAGAACATATAGTAACACTGAGAGCGTTCAACAAAAATTTTCGAGATATTTTATATGCATACAACCCAAAAAGACGGACATCTGATTGTTATAGCAAATACGCACAGACGATCATCTAAAAACTCAGATGTAAATGTGTAGGAAAAACGAACAGGATTGAAGTTATATCACATGCATTTTTAAATCGCGAGCAGGGGGGCAAAATGTAACGAGAAATACAATGGACAGGGAGAAGTCATCAAATCGTAAGCTACATAATATACAAAATAAAAATAATAGAAAAGTTTATCAAAATAGTAGCTAACTATCAATTACGGCTAACAATCAATTTTAACACAATCGAATGATTTATTAGGACTCATCATCCTGTGATAATCTTGATATTTTTTACGACAATAAAAATGAAAAAAGATCTAAAAAGACTGAAAGAACTTATCACTGATGGCTTCGCTTTAATTTTCATTTGAACCCTTAGATATTCCTGATGCGATAATCGAAATGACATCGAGCATAAAAGAGATTCATTAGGTCCAAAGGATCAAAGAGATTCATTGTAAACGGTTTTACTTTAGCCTTTACTTGGATCTCTCCCTTCAAGTGTTCTTGTTGCGGGAATCGAAATCAGAGTCCGAAAGGATTAAAAATGCTCCTTGTCGGTGATTCCACATTAACATTTAAAGGCATTCTTGGTGTACTAAAATGGGGATTATTTATCAGTTGAACTCATTGAATGTATTTCTCAAGCAATAAAAATGCGCAACATCACATGCAGTAAAGGGAAACAGAGCCCAATAGACTTCTCACAAAGTCATTAAATATAAATTGGATGAATGTTGGCATTCTAAATACTTAGTGTTAATGTAGTTGAATCTAAAAAGAATTACAAAACATTATCTAAAAACATCAAGCCACAAAGGAGGGGAGCAATAGCGCTATAATACTGAATACGCCCTGTATGCAATTAAAGTGAAAAAAGTATGCTATATACGCTCCCGAACCACACGAAATACTTCTTTGTTATAGTTCCGTAATAATATAATACTTAGCATTTGCATGCACAAATAAATGGACATACAGACATATGGGTAAAAAGTTAAAAAATGCGTATGAGCTTATTAATAACTACGGTATAATATAAATTTTTCATAATCTTTTGGGCACATCTCACTACTTTTCACATGTAAGATGCCCAAAGAAACGTGAAAAACGAGCAAATGTTTTGAAACTGATTTTCTTGACAAAAATGTTAACACTGTGCTTAAAATATCTTTTTAACTTTCAACATGTTTAGTAACAATTCAAACATGTCCATTAAATCGTTAAATTATAATTAATAGTATCACTCTCGTTAAATATACCTTGGTGGGATTAATGATTAAATTTTACACTTGGAAGAACACCTGGATGATCATCTGGGGTAACATATGGAAGAACATCTGAAAGAGTTTACCTGAGAGAGAAGCAATATATTAAAAAAATAATAATTTCTTCAATTTTTCGGAACGCTCTATAAAATTCAGAGTGAAGCGCTATCCTTTAATCGATGTATCGCTTTGTCACTTATAGCTATAATTGTTCTGTGCAATATTGACTGTAATATTACTAAGATTGTCTTGTTGTGTCTTATGCAACTCTTGCGTAAATCATCCAACAATTTCTCGATTATCCATATCGAGAATAACAATTTCTTCCGTTGGTCCTTCCTATCGATACCGAGCTATCGATTTAAAGTTGTATCTTATATTAATAACACAACTATCACAATAATTATGTAATACTGTAACGGCGCAATATTTAAGCCGAGCTGTCATAATAGCAAAATTTGCTTCGTCTATACTTTTCATAATAATTAACGTGAAATTTGTCTCTTTGTTAAATTAATGTTATTAAATATATATTGTATATTAAGTAATCGTTAAATCTTTCTTAATTATCAATTAATTAATAATATATCAAGCAATTAATCAATATTAATATTTGTTTCGTAATCTTGCGTAATGTGTTACACAAATGCGTACATTACATTATATTTAATCAATTATACAAGATACTTCATAATTATACGTTTTATTTATAATTATTATAAATTTAATTAGTAAAATTCATAAAAAGAAAGATCTTGATCATTTTATGAATTCTATTAATTGATATCTTATATAATGTTTAAATATAATTATATACATATATTATCTCATTTAAAAGATTTATCGGCTTTTATGAAAGTAGTTGTACATACGCGGATATACTTGTGTACAAAAACCGATGAAGCTTTCATATAACAATTAAATCTATTATTTAATATATTTCTAAATTTCTATACCGCATGCGCACGCACTTGTATATATATTTTTCGATTCTAATCACTACAGAAAAATTTCGCACTTTCTCTTTTCGATTATTTACTTATTCAATTTATATAATATTAAAAAAAAATCTTTTCTTTCTATAAAGGTTGTTGTTGCACATACTTATTATTCAATGCAAAACGGTATCTCTTAATATATATATATATATTGTATTATCTTTTCATGTAATTTCTAATATACCAGCTGCACAATGTATCCAATTACCAATTCTGATTATAAGGCAGTTTCCTTCTCGCTAATAATCTTGATTCCATGTTGTGTGAGAATCATCTTCACCTCTTCCTTATCTCGAGTGTTTAGTTTCTGGGCTGAGTCTTCAGCTTCATTTTCCTTTCCTAGATTTTCCGTCTGTAAGTTTAAATTATCGATGGATTTATTCAGCCGATCTTTGCAGACATTGTCGGCCGATCTCTGCAAAGATTTTGATCTTCTCGAGTCTCTCGATATCTGTAGATTATCAGCAGATCCAATCAGCGTTGTGTTCTTTGCAATCGTGAGCACTTTATCGCTTCCCTTCGAAGATATCTTTGCCAATTGAAGACTATCTACCGAAGAATATCGTCTCTTATCTTGTGCATTTCCGCTAGAATCTTCCTTTTTCCTGAACAAAGAACCTTTGCGGTTGACCTTCCTGGTTCCGCTCGTTAAAATCGCGATCTCATCTTTGGGTATGAAGTATAATTCCCGTGGCTGATCTCTGTTCATCGAAGAGCCGTGAATAAACAGAGACTGTGATTTCGGTCTTCCAGGATCCTTGATTCTCTCTTTATCAGAAATCCTGCTTCGATCATCAGCCGATTCAGTGCCGCTCTGAAAGCCACAGTTCTCAATCTCGAAGCTATCGTCATCATCTTGATGTGACTCAATCATCTTGAAAGTATACCTATCAGCCGGTAATGTAGAATCCTGATCAAAACTGCCATCCACCTCGCCACAGATTTTGCAAAGCTCGCAGGGAATCTCCTGAATCTTTCCTTCAAGATCGTCAGCAGATTCCTGGAGATTAAGCGAACCACAGATGTCACATTCGATAGAATCGTCATCATCGGCCAGCGAACTGCACGTTGATCTGAGCGTATAGAACGTTTCCTGATTCGGGCTGCTTACTTCCTCCTCCGTTCGGAAAGTGATCTCATTCATATAACAGCAGATCGAGCAGAACTCGTCCGGAATGTCAAGTTGCGAGCCACTACTATTCGTCTTCGTTGGTGGTACACCCAGAAATACCTCCTGGATGCGTTTGATTGACTCATAGCTTTTCGACTTCTTCGAGAACGCGTCATCTTTCTTCGGCTTCTGTGTGGATGTTTCATCGGACACGATCATTGAGTCCAAGCTGCCTTGAAGAGGTACGTTATAACGTCTCACTTTCCTCGTATACACATCTTTAATCTCATTAAAGTCACACTTCGTTTTATTATCAGCGTCTTTTGCCGTTTTTATTGTTTCTTGTGCTTGTCCTTTGTTTTCGTTCATTTTTACAGTCTTCTGAGTTTGAGTCTTTTTCGGGCTCCTTACGGAAGACGTTTTCGAGAAATGAGAGGGATCTTCAATCCGCGACGTCTCTCGATTATCAGTATATCGATTTTGCTTCTTCAATTCGCTCTCGGAATCGTTTTTGGAACTCTTCGAATCCAGAAAAACTTCCTCTAATTGAGTGATAACACGATCGTTGATAGATCGATCGTAATCTTTCATATCTTCACTTCTATAAAAGATTTGACTCTTCTTTTTGGGACTTTTTGTACTTATAGATATTTTTGACGACTTTTGGGATGCCTTCCTAGATCGAGACATCTCTCGATCACTGATAGATTTATCATGATTCTTCATTTCGCGCTCACTTTCGTCAGTCTGAAGCTCGTCGACTGTTCTGGGGCTCTTCGTCTTCATAGAGGATGATCTTGAAGAATCTTGGAAGACTTTTTCTGCACGAAACGTTTCTCGATCCTTAACAATTTGTCCTTTTTCCTCGATGTCTACATCGTAAATCTGTTCTTCCGTGTTTTCGGAGTTTTTCATCTTCGTGGAAGAATTTTGGAATGCTTCAGATTGAAATGCCTGTGGATCGTCAATGAGTCGACATTGCTCCTTGATCTCGACGTCATGAATTTGACCGTCTTTGATCTTTCTTGGACTCTTACGAGAGTTTACGATCGATTTTAAGTATTTGCCATCTATCTCGAGACTCGAATCGCAAGATGTCATCGGTTTTTCCAAGGAATGCGTGTCCAATTCTGATCCTTTTTCTATTCTGCTCATCTTGTCAGTCTCTTGCAACATTCTAAATATTTCTTTTATCTGTTCTTCGCCTTCAAAATTATTATCCTTATCATTTACCTCTACCACTGAAAGTGATTCTTCCACGATATATTTCAATTGATCTGCTTCGTCAGAAGATTTTGTGCGGTTATCACTCTCGCGATCGTTTACAAAATCTACATTATCTGTCACGTCTTCTATTTGACCGTCAGCGTATTTCGTCAAATTCAATCTGGCAGTATATGTAGTTTTCTTATTTTCTTCTTCATCCTCGTCGAAACCATATTGGCTAAGGCGATAATCTTCCTTATCTACGCTAAAATCGGAGAGAGCACATTCGTGGCGACCGTCCAGTGACGTCATTGAAACATTTAGTGACGAAGTTATTGCCTTAGCATCTAGATATTTAGTTCTATTTGATTCGAAATCGACTATCTCTTTTCTAGAGTCGATTCCCACATCGTCAACTTCGATGTTATTCTTCATATCTCCCTCCGCATTAAGTTCGGTTAATTCTGTATCATTTTTACCTACCTTATCTACCTGTGAACTTTCTTTAGACTTATTCTTTTCCTCGTCAAGCTTAATTTTAAGCTCATTTGTAAGTTTTTCTATCATTAACCTACGGTCGTCCTTTAATGTAAGTATGCCATGACTAGAATGAACAGGCTGTACCTTAACAACATCGGTAAACTCTACTTCTACATTAACCATTTCTTTGTTGCTAACGTCAACTTTTCTATCTATAACACTTTTTACTATCGACTTGGAACTCTTCTCCGATCCAACTCTCCTAAATCTAGACCGATCCGAATTTACTTTGTCACTGATTGCTTCTACCGTAGATCTAGTTTCTTTCAGTGCGTTCTTATCATCTAAACCTAACTCTGCATCCATGATTCTTTTCTCAAACATAATTTTTCTATCGCAAGTTTCAACTCCATCATTAGCAGCACTTTCTCTTTTCGGCCAACAACATTCTCCCAATCGAAGTTCGCCAGAACTCGACTCGCTAGATTGAACCTTCATTATTAATTTGCAATCGTCATTCGAATCTAAATCTACGTCAGTGACTTCTATCTTAGATTTCAAATTCTCTTTTTGCTCAATCTCAATTTGACCCTTTGCTACACTTTTTATTATTGACCTAGAATATTCTTTTGGCACGAATTCATCAAAACTTGGTTGATCGGATGAAACCTTCATGATTATCTCACTCGAACCTAAATCTACATCAATAATTTCCGCTTTAGATCCCAGATTCGACACTTCTTTATCACTCGTAATATCGTCTACTGTCAACCTACGATCGTCATTCGACACCAATTCACCAGAATTCGAAGAAATTTTTACTATTATCTCGTGATCATCATTTAAACCTAAATCCACATCAATGATTTCCGTCTTGGATTTGAAATCCGAGACCTCTCTCTGTCCACTAACTTTACCCCCGGCACTATCTACCACCGAACTACGACCCTCTTCTGACGAAAGACCAGCCTGGGACTTCGCCATCGGCTCGTCAAACGCACCTACCTCGTCTAAAATTCGCGCGACGCCGGTTGCGCTGGCGATGATCTGTTTCGCCTGACCGGGATATGCGACTCTAGATACATGCTTGATGTTGCCATTGTCGGCGTTGTTGCTGATCACGCTAACGAATTGCTCGCGAATCTCATCGAGCCCGCCACCATTACCCGCAGCGTTTTGCAGGTTTTTGCGTAGTACCACCGCATCCGGCACATCAATTGACGCAACAATCTCGACTGGGCTCGGCGAGCCCATGGTTACATCGCTGGGTGACGGCGTTAGCAATGCAGTTAGGTATCGGGGATCTATGTGCAAGTAATTGTTCGCATTCGGCGACGACAATTCCAACTTACTTCAGTGTCCAATCGGCAGCGGCAGCGTGAAAAACATGATGATTCTTTTATAGAATATCACTTTCGTTCATTACGTCACATTCTAGCACAACATAATTTAGTCGCGTGGGCTACGTTTTTTTTATTTATAATTAAAAATTATTAAATAATTGCATAGGAAATATATGATTTTCTAGTCCACAGAAATATAAACAAAATGGCGAAAGAAATGTCATACCATTTGATGTGTGTGTGTGTGTGTGTGTGTGTGTGTGTGTGTGTGTGTGTGTGTGTGTGTGCGCGTGCGTGTGCGTGTGTGCGTGTGTGTGTGTGTACGTTTGGTAGTGAAAAATTCGAGAGAATAACTACTAAGTGAAATATTGTCCCATTACATAATTTCATGATTTCATATGATTTCATTTGATTATAAATAATTTTTTCCTCTGCATAGTCATTTAGAAGTCATTTAGAAAAATATATGATTTTTTTAATATTATACAATAATTTCTCGTGATTGTGTATGTAATTATCAGATTATGCAGAGATTCCATATGAATTTTATAATGATTTTCTCTATCCTAAGATTAAAATTAACTCCTTGTGGTCCTGGCAGAAGGGCTCTGATATTCGCGGCGACGTTCTTGATACAAGTCTGTACGCAGCTAAACAGGGACGTTACGATCATTTCTTTGATGTGGCAGTAAAAAACCGACTCTCACCCGATCGGCCCGATGTTATGCGGTAATGTTCGCAGCAGCGTTCGAGACACCGTCCATACATTTTGTTCGCAACGACGTTTGCAACGGCGTTCTGTTACAAGTCAGTACGTGATTTTATGCGGTGATGTTCGTGGCAGCGTTCTGTTACAAGTCTTAACAATTTTTTCAGAATTTTTTACGCGGCTTAAGAATTTTTTCAGAATTTTTTATCTACTTTTTAGTACTGCATTTTCTTATTTTTACCAACATGAGAAAGTACGGTATTTAAAAAATCTAAAAAAATTCTGAAAAAATTTTCAAAACTTTATGAGAAAAAAATAAACAATTTTTGTCTCTCGCTATTTTTCCGATAGTATTTGATTAAAAAATTATTGAAAACCAATATTTAGCGATTTTTAGTAAATTTTAGTAGTCTCGTTAACTATTGCGAAAATTGCAAAATGCTAGAGGACTTTTCGATTCAGTTTAGTCCGCTCTATCTACACAAAAGCGCTTGGCAAAAACTTACAGGACACTCTGTATATATGTACATAATATGTG
>NW_017304136.1:1586217-1587091 GCF_001594115.1 Trachymyrmex septentrionalis | reverse complement strand
TATATGAGACACATTTATTTTTAATAAAGTTGGTACAAAACTGATATAAATTGATCAAAGCCTCAAAATTGAAATTAAATGGTATGATATTTCGTGCATCACCTATACAGCTAAAAAGTTTGGTAGTGTTGTTTAGAACTTTTAAAATCCAATATTTCATATGCAAGAATTTGATAATAAAAACTAATTGTTATATTGTGAGCTTCTGTTTAATTCCAATTCCAGTTTCAGTCATATGTTTGCAAATATTTGTTTTACTCAGCGCCCTTCATATAATAAATAGAATATATAAGAATAAATGGGGTTGTTATGATCCCACGCGACTAGTAAAGAAAAAAATAGCAAAGGTGTCTTTGGAATTCGATTCACTGACGATATTATTTATAACCATTAAAATCTTACTCTATATAAAATTAATTGAACATTTTCATTAATTCTCATCTTTATTGTCAACAACAAAATATTAAATATTTGTTCAATAATTATAATTGTAATAATTGCATTATCCTTGTCAGTGAATAAAATTATTTAAAATACATATTAATCTTAAATTAATTTAATTGTAATATAATATATGAACTCTTGGCAAACTCTGTAAATACGTACTTCTTGTTTAATTTATTAACATTATAAAACATTGATTTTAGTCAAAATAATTTACATATAAAAAAAAGCTTTATTTCTTTTATTTGTTAATTATATTTTGTTAATTAATAATATTTTTATACTAATAAATTTGAAACTTTTCATGTTTGCTGAGAGTTAAATATATTTCTAATGCTTTAAACCTATAAAGAATAATTATGTATATATGTTTTATATATATTAAGTGTCTTTTTACATTATCCAAAAAAATAAATAGTTAAGGAAAACA
>NW_017304136.1:1555377-1586063 GCF_001594115.1 Trachymyrmex septentrionalis | reverse complement strand
AGAAAATTTGTATATATATATATATATATATATATATATATATATACATGTTTTATAATTTTAATAAAAATAAAAAACAGGAGCTTTTTGGTGACACAAGTCGGCGCAATTGTTCTATCTTTGTTACTTTCTGAATATCAAAGATAGAATGATATTTGTATTGACTTATATCACTAAATGGAAAGTCTCTAATATAGCTTTAATAGTTTAATATATGTCCAGAGATTATAAAAATTGAAAGAAAATATTTTAGCATGTTTTCTTGTAAATATTATATTCGACGGAAGACAAGTAGAAAGATTAAAGTAAGAACTATCATATATCATATAAATTCCATAAAATTACATGCAGCAACGATCGCAACGTGTTCCTTTTTTAAGTATCCCATCTTTTGTATATAAATATATAATATTCACAAACTATATATGTACATGATATAAAAAGATAAAAATTAGCATTTCTATAGATACATGATGGATAATTAATCCGTAAATGGATCCAAATAAAATCTAATAAATAACTGCTAATATCGATTAATAACATCAATGATTAATTAATGAATAGGAATTAGGTAACGCAATTTTTTGAGCACAGTTTGATTCGATATTTACTAGATTTTATATTTACTTTTGAATATTCTCTTATTAAATTCTATATTTTCTTCCATTTTTACAAACATAATTAATTATATTTTATTATATATTTTACTAACTTTGTATTTTTATTGCGAACTTGAAAATGGGATCAGTTTTTTTATTGGACTATCATTATTATATATAACAAAATCATATTTCTTTACATCATAGTAAATAAACTATCATTATAAAAATAAAGTATATTGTCTTCTTAATAAAATGTATAAAAATTGATAATTATATGATATCTACAAGTCTGTCATTATTTATTAAAATATCACAAAACACATGATGTATATAATCACGATTTTTTTTTTTAATTTATTTCTCTTAAAGTTTTATCTCACGGCAGTTATATATATTGGATTATGATATAAAAACGAAATTAATTTTTTCCTAATAATAAAATATAACGGTATTCTTATCAAACTAACTTTGATTCTTCCCAAATTAATCTACAGTATATAAAATAATAATCTACAGTACATAAAAGTTTGTCAAAAAAACAAATAATTATCCTGCATATCATAATTCAATATGAAATAGCGAATCGTGAGCGAGTATGTTACTCGAGCAATCAAGCAACAATAAATTTTATTACAAATTTAATTTATGCGGTAACTCTATCTCTTCTCATTGTGATTGCCTCCTGTATGTTTATTTTCTGCTTCCCTATTGTTTACCAGTTCTCCCCTTACGTCGCACTCCGATTATATTTGCCACGTGACTGCGTACAGTGCATAGGAAAAGCGAGATTTTTATATGTGAAGTAATCGGAAAGCGACGTAAAAAAAAGAGAAGTAATATACAATAACGACACAGTTAAGCAAAAAATATACGTAATTTATTGTACGTTACTTGATTCTTCGATTTTTCGTTTGCCTGATCCAGCAGCGACTGCCGCAATTTTTTAAAATTTACAAATTTCGAGCTTAAATCGATAGAAGCTTAAATAAGATAGAGCCTGTATGGCTAAATAAGATCGAGCTTAAATAAGATAGAGCCTGTATGGCTCTATCTTAAATCTTAATTGCTTTTATCACTTTAATCCTCTCCTGCTCATAACTTTCAAATACCGCTTTTATTTTATTTTTTTTATTTTATATTTCAAGTATATTTTTGTATTTGTGTATTCAAACATATTTACGTCTTTTATCCATAAATTTAAGCAACAGAGGATTAATGAACTAGCAGACTAAAGAAAAAAGCTCGACTATCGTTATTATAAAATGTCTAAACAAAATATTCGAAACTCACATTGTTGTGTCTGGCATTCTCGCATCGTAAATCTCGTGCTTGTAGATGTAATCAATAACAGAGTCTTGCAGTAGGTACCTGACGCTCTCGCCGCGCTTTAGAGCTCGTCTGATCCTCGTTGAGCTAACTTCGTTCGGGATCCATTCGGTCACAATACAGATATTATTCTAGAAATAAGAAAAATCGAATTATTCAAATATGCAAAGCTGCTTCTATAGGTCGGCTACATCAGTAAGGATAATAATTAAAGTTTTGTGACAATTTCAAAAAGAAATCGTCTACAATAATTAAATTCCTAGATAAAATTTAATTGAAAGTTCTTTTATTTAAATTAATGTTCGAATTCCTGCTATTTAAAATACACAAGACAACAATGTTTGACAAACAAAATCCTGCCACAAATAATGCTCGTATGCCTGTCTTACAAAGACTACACTCAGAAAATACAACGATGATATGTATTCTGCTAGATTTGTCATAGATTTAAAAATTTATTCTAATCAGATAATAATTATTGAGCCCTCAATCAATCACTGTTTTCTAAACATAGCCTAATATGCAGGCAAACAAATAATAATTTGTTTCAATATGCTAACATATAATAAGCGCATGTTGTGCTTTATAAACAAATATAATTAAGAAATAGGAAATTCAACAATTTTTTAATTTTTTATTATACCATGTGCTTAGAGAGGATGTCTGAGTCATAGATGAACTTGTTGGGATTGGAACCCTCTCTGGTGATGACTACAAGACCATGTTCACCGACAATTGCATCAATCTGTGATAGAAATCAAATTGATATAAACAAATTGTCATAAGAATATAATAAGTAATGAAAAGTCCTTATCGTTCTGAGCTGGATCTTAATACTTAAATATTTCAATGTGAATTTATATACATATCCAATTCTACAATCTACCTTTAACTTTGCCATTTTATTACGTTTTATAGTTTTATCTTTATAATTTCTAGTTTAAAAAATATAAAAGTTTATAAAATACAAAAGTTGTAGGTTACTTTAAAAGAAAAAAATCATTTAAAATCTCATTATAAAAAAAAACAATGTTTTCACACACATACAAAATATTCTATTAAAAAGTACTTATTCAAAATGATCATTTGCAATGTATTTCGCAACTCACATCTTCTTCCAGCCAAAGTCCAGGAATGCCAAAGCTCTCTAGAAGATCTGCGCCACACAACAGTTTAATTTGTATCGGCGAATTGTCTGTTGAACTGTTTTTCACATTCTCTGGAATCCAATCTGTATCTTCTATCTGCAGATGATGCTTGATGTCATTGGAATTGGACAGCATAGAATTGAGTAGATTTTGATGATGCTGCAAGCATATGCGAGTCTTGGTCCAACAGTTTTGCCTTGTCTCCCATGTACTCAGCCGAATCCAGTCACTATTCTGCAAAGATAAGCGCAACATTGCACATCTGTGCGTAGCACTGGCTAACTCCTTCTTAGCGTATGCATCATGCACTGGAGAGATCACTCCACCAACAACAACATGCGTTCCCATTCGATGCAGATGATCTCGAGCAATTTCTGAAAAATAAAATTATTCATACAAATTATAATTGTTACCTGAAGGAGAATTCTTCATCAAGAATTCAAGATTTATCGAATTATATTCAGATGTTTATGATTAAGTATATAGTCTATAATTATAGATTTTCAATCAACATCCGAGTATAATTACGTATTAAACATAGGAAAGAACAAAGAATTTTAAGAGAAAACATACAAAGAGGAATTAACAGAAATGAATACTGTATGATCACGCAAATAATAAACAAATTTCATACATGGCAGTAATGTGACATCACGAATAATAACGGAACATAACATGACAGTATTCACCGCTGTATAGGAATGACACTCGAATGAGGATGACGACAAATCGATATGTACGTACCGAACATTCGCAGGTGCATATTCGTTGGTGGGTTGTAGCTGCCGCACGACATCAGAATTACACGCGTGGGCGCCATTTTGCGCGCTCGCCACTCGTCGCCGCATTGACGGCCGACCGCACCTCCGTCACCGTCAAATCGACCCGGAGAGCTGACGCTGAGTAACAACGACGACAACGACGCACACGTCGCGAGATTGCGTAACCTACTGACCGCGTTTAGGAACGAATCGCGCGCCGATCGCCGCCATGTTATCTCAAACATCACCAACCAATAGGAGCGTCTCTCGCTCGCATAGGCGCGCCACCTGGCTAGCAAGAATGCATTACGCTGAATTCATATCGCGTACAATAACCAACAGGGAAACTTGCTTTCTAGAGACAAAAATATTACTAGTTAAAGTTCCTAGAAAATTCACTTTTCTATTGGATATCGAATGTGTTTTACTTACGGACGAAAAGTTGCGACGCTTCCTTTTGATTTCTTTCGGAACGCAGACGACATTTGATTTATTTTCTAGTTCTCGATTGTGAGACGGTATGATCTGGTTGGCGTCATTGATACGTTCTAACCCTACCTTGAGTGTTTTTTTGTATCTGGATATATGTATTATGATTTTTATCCCAAATTTAACACTGTTAGCCAACGTAAATTAATTTATGTTTCAAATTAAAATTTTAATTCAGAAAACATTAATACTCTTATAGTTTTAGAATAGGTCTAATTAATTTCTATGATTACTACTCGTGAATTAAAAGCGATCTAAAATTGTAATTTTAACTCTAAAATCTTTCAAAAAAAAAAAATATATATATATATATACAAAGAGAAAAATAAAATTGAAAAGCTTTCTTTAAAAAAAGTTATTTTTAAATAAATTTTTTAAGATGTTATTTAGATCCTAAATATAGCATTTTGTGAGGTTAAATAAATTTATTTTATAATAGAATATTCATCCTTTTTTTCAATGTTAGCTATTTTTTTACGATTGGACAATTAATTAGAGAATTAATATTAACCTTACTTGATATTTGAAGTCATTCCTATCTTGGTGGCTGAATGGTAACATTTTATACCTCACGTCCTTCATGCATAAGCAGTTGTTTCGGAAACAGTTGATATGGTTTTGTTTAAGATATTCATATTTTTTTGTAAAATAAAATATATTACTTTCACATTTATTTAATCTAGATTTTAGAATTTTAGATTATCTTTCCAATAATTGTATTGTGATTTCATAATTATTTGATGCATGCTCTATTCTTAATTAATTTTTCATTAACTTTTTTTATTCTATTGTATGCAATTTATCTGACTATATACAACATACACTATGATTGTCAATAATATTATATGATTAATGATTATATTAAATAGAATTAAATGGAAATAAAGGAACTTTCAACAATGCAACACAAACATAAAAATTACTATATCTTAATCGAAAATGTTTTGCAAATAAAGCATTCTTTTACAAAAGAATTACATCACTCGAATATTTCCGATGGAACGAATTTTATAAATAAATATTCTAAATTTTAAGATTCTTTGTGTCTCTAAAAAAGTCTCTTAATAAATATCTAATTTTATAAATAAATAATTAATTAAAAACCTACCCTGGTAGCAAGCTGACGTCAAATGATGTCATTTGACGTCAAAATGATGTAACTTGTTACCTGAGTAATTTTATAAATAGTTTGATATATATTTTTATAATTAATGCGTTCATATTAAAAGAATTTTATAAAGTTTGAACTTTCCGTGATATTTTATGTGATAACCGAATAAACTCTTTTCTGCTCTTAACAAAGTCTTTTGTTATTGATTACAATTTTTTTTTCTTATTCTACAATACGATAAGAAGGACTGGATCAGTAATACACAAATCTAACTTTATTCACATTTTTTTGTCATTTTTTTCCGCTGAATTATCGAGAAAATGATCTTGAGAGAACAGAAACCTCTGCGATACGAATAGCAATTACAGGTAAATATGTACAATAATATATAATAAGTGATGGTTGCCCTTCCTTTTCTTCTTCTTCTTCAACAGTCGTCTCATCTCGTTTAACGACAATCAACCAATCAGTATTTTAACTGTAATAAATCGCGCAAGATTCAATCTAATCCTTCGCACGCATCCATACCTAAGCATTAATTACTATCGATCATCGAATATCGCGACAGTATCGACGAATTGACAGAAATGCTTCCCTAATTCAATCTTCAAATCGCCAACCAGACTTTCTCTCATTTCGGAATCATCGCGCAAAACTCACACAATCGATTTTAATCGCGATGCAAAATGTTCAAGCATTCGTCTAATGAATTCTCTTCTTCCCTTTCCTCTCGTTTCATTTTATTTTTATCGTTTAGATTTTATGATGTCGAACTAGTGATCAGAATGCAAACATTTTGCATCGCTCTCAATATTCGTCTCATCTTTAACTTAATTTATTGCGACCATTGTGTTGCACTTGATTTTACTTCGCTTCACTTTGTCTCCTCCAATGTTTTCATAAAATGCGAAATGCCTTTCTCTTTCTTTCTCGCAGGTCTTAAATATATCTCATATCGTACATTCACACACTCATTCGTTTAAATAGTACTTTATAACGTTATATCATCTGTTTCTTTCAATCTCTCTCTTTGTATCTCTACGCCTCTCCCACTTTCATTCTCTCATTCATTCTTCCAATCGACTCCGATTATTCACGATTCGTGTAAGGTGAAATCGGCTATCTGTGTATCTCTCTCGAATATTCATAATTTTCTTTTCTTATATTAAGATTTTAAAAAATTAGATTAAATTAAATTAAATTACTTGAATTTGATTAAAGTTTACGATAAGCTAGAAAGTGATAGATATGTATCTACTGATTCATTCAAAATATGTGATTAACCTTCTTAACATTTAAGTATCCTTTAATTTATTATCTTCAATATTGTTATCTCATAATTTTTGTATGATTTGAAAGAAGTAGACAAATTCTCCGCTCGAGCGATCTTTTTGTCAAAAAATATATGTAAAAAATAAAAAAATATTTTTAATTATTCTCGACGTCGATTGCACAATCATCCCACTTCACCTTACTTCGAACAACTGATGGACATACTTTGAGACGCAAACGTTAGATTTTTAAACAAGCACTCGACAAGTATCACTGGACGACATGACACTGTTAAACTGTCATTAATCCGAGCTAAGGAAAATAACCGACGAGTATATAATTAGCCCAAACCACAGTTACTTCAGTTATTTCACTTCATCCTACTTATTACAATTCGTCTCTTTTTTTAATTACTTTTTTAACTTTTGCTTTGTTGCTAGCTTGCTTATTAAAGTGATTTCGTCGTCGATTTATTTATTTCTCTGTTTTGGATCGTGTATATTAACAATATGCTCGCCGATTTTTGCGTATAACTGGAAGGCCTTGGATCTCCGAGTCCTGAGATATCTCCATCTATTTGTACTCTAAATCCATGGCTTCTATATTCTTAATTTTTTCGGACTACTCCTTGGAGTATTACAACATTCTTTCTACTCAGAATCCATATTTCGGATCCTTGAGAAGCTATCTTAAAGCTTTGAGAATTTCTTTATAGGTTAATCCATGGATCTCCAATTTCTCTAGATCCTCGACAAATTCTCTTATCTTTCTATTCTATATTTACGGCTTTTGGATTCTTGAAGATTCCAAAAAGAAATTAAAACCTTTAAAGATTTTTTTCTAGTTTATTTGGATCGTCAAGTTTCTCAATTGCCAAGTCATGAATTAGATCCAAGAATCTTTAGTATTCTTTCATTGTAAGATCATAGAATTTCTTAATCCTATTTAAAAAAGAATCCTGGATCCTGGAAATTCAAACTCTGTGAGGAAGTATGTCATTAGTTTGTATACAAAGATGATAAAGCTCTCCTATATCTTCGTCCTTTAAATATTTTTCTCTTCGCTGGAAATCCTTGGATCTTCCTATTATCAAAGTCTAAAATCCCTCTGAATCTCGAAAATCAGAAGTTGCTACGCAAAAATTGACGAGACTTTGCAACATCGAGTTTCTCGCATTAGCGAGGAAACATTCGCCATTATTATCACTTCTTTTCATTTATCACCCTCCATTATTATCATCACCCTCTTACTATTATCCTTCTTCTCTACTTTCCCTCTTTATCGCCCCTATTTGCTCGAAGATCATCCTCCCGTTATTTTATATTGTATATTGTAATACGTAGAGAGGATGAGAGATTGGGTGAGAACCCTCATCTTCTCGCGTAAGACTCGCGTGGCTCAACAACGACCGAGAAAAGGACCGCACTTTTCATCTGAAGGAGTCTTGCCACGCAAAATTCGCATTCCTCATCCCATTCTCTCGTCCTTCCTCTCTCATTTTTTCTTGCTTTATTTTCCTGTCTTCACACCTCTCTTTTAAGTAGTTTCTAACTTACTTTGTATTTGTCATTCTGT
The DNA here is from genome assembly GCF_001594115.1 of Trachymyrmex septentrionalis. NCBI lineage: Eukaryota > Metazoa > Arthropoda > Insecta > Hymenoptera > Formicidae > Trachymyrmex > Trachymyrmex septentrionalis. Next base: position 1,577,779 of record NW_017304136.1, on the reverse strand, counting down.
TATAAAGACATCGCTTCAACATACGGAGCACAACTATTGCGCTCAATTGTTGATACATTCCGGTAGCTCTTTTTCATTCTTTCTAACATATATGTAATTTTTTAGTCCCTCTTTAACGATGTACAGGATATTACATATATCAACACTCAATTATATAAGTATTATATAATCATCGTTCGAAAAAGTTGAGACACCAATAGCTTATCATTATAAGTGACTGAAAATAAGCTCTTCAGATACTCAACTTTAAAGATGCTAATAAATAATGAAACCTTCCAGAGTTTTTACTGTTGATAACTTTTTCTTTGAAAGATGTCCAAAAACAGGAGAACATTTTAAAGGAGGACGATCTTCGAGATACGACTAGCCAATCTCGGTCTACAGGACTTATAAAAAAAGATCTATCGTCACACTCGTTTCTTCAGTGTATCCTCCGTTTTTCTTTAATCATCTAAACAAATAGAGCGACAAAACGTCGAACGATGAAAAAGGTGTCCCCAAGTGACACTCAAAAGGATCTTATCAAAATTAAATTCAAATATAATTCCCATAATCCCGAAGTAAAACTGGAATTTAATTCGAGATCCCATATTAATCGAGATCAAATTCGAATTTAATTCGCATGTTATCAGAATTAAATTCATATTCAACTCGAGACCGTGTTAATCGGGATTAAATCCTAATTAAACCGTCGAGTTAAACTTAAAATCTTACTCGATTAATCAAAAATTAAATTTAAATCTAATTCGCATCCCGCTAAAAATCGCATCAACTAAGTTTTATCTACGTCCTTTAAATCCTTATTACGAGTACTGTAATAGTAGTATAGTAGTAGTAGTTGTAGTAATAGCAGCAATAGTAGTAATAGTTATAGTAGTAGTAATAGTAGTAGTATTAATAGTAGGTTTCTTTTTTTATTCCTTTTTCTGCTTAAGCTTTTTTTAATCCTTTAGGTTTTCTGATTTCTGATAATCTAACAGACATCTAAAAATAACACCCATTTTTTTGTTTTCATTATTATTTGTATTTTTATTCTCGGTCTCTCTCCTCTGTTTTCCTCAATCTCAAGCAAGCGTTACTTAAGGGACTCCTTTTGTAAATTTTATCCGGCGCCGAAAGACTTCCTCGATATTAACTTTATAAAAAAGAAAAAAAAATCATGTGAAACTTCTCCGGAAAGATCTAATAATTATCAGAAATAGCAGGCAACATACAATCGCGAGTGTTCCACTATTGATTTTGTTCTGATATTGATTGATGTTAATAAGTAAATAGTACTATATTGATTGACGATCAGTAATCGGTTATAATATTAATTAATATTAAAATTGATCGTTAAACAATATATTACAATATCGGAATCGGCTATTAATCATATGCATATACACAATATTATTTGTTAATAACATTGCAAAATAGAGGTTGGTATTAATTAATGTTGATTAGTAGACATTTTTGATATCACAAAATAATGTCCACAGAAGTTTTGATAATAAATTTTAATATTAATTAATATAATTAAACATTGTTATTGTCGATTAAATCGGTCGAATTACTTCTTTATCTGTAAGTTACTCTTTCCATTACAATTTTTAATTTTTACGGATAATAATAAGTTTTGATAATACAGTTTAATATTAATTAATATAAATAAACGTTGTTATTGTCAGTCGAATTACTTTTCATTTGTCAGTATTTTGTATCATAAGTATCCGTAATTTTCACGAGTAATAATTTCCGTAAATTTAAATTTTTTCTTATCAATGCAACCATCGAATTACGCAATTAATTTTAACTTATCTATCAATTAATGACAATCAAATTTTTAATAATTAATATAAATTTAATATTTGAAAGTATTGTATCAATAATAATATATATAATTTTTTAATCATATAAATATGTAATATTTTAACCTAATGACTTAAATTAACGCATTTTCGTCGTTCGTTTTGTCAACTTCAATATCATATCAAGTTTTATTGCGTGGTAATCTTTTTTCTACTGTTCAGATCTTTCCATGCACCCAATTTTTTTTTTCTCTATCTCTCTTCCGCTTGTCATTCTTTCAATTTTTTTTCCCCTTTACTTTTAGTATATTGGTAATTTTTTTCAATAGAAAAGAAAGATAGAATGGAAGAAAGAATAAATGAGCCTTTCTCGAATTGTGTGTGTGTGTGTGTGTGTGTGTGTGTACGCGCGCGCGCGCGTGTATTCCCTTTCATAACAACTCATTCACTTTTCTTTCTTTCCCTCTTCTTTTTCTTTATCACTTTTCCTTCTTTTTCCCTTTCTATTCGCCCTCTCTTCTCCTTTCTCTCTTTTACACCTTTTCCTTTCATATTCATAATACAAAAAAGACCTTTTATATACTTAAATATATGATTTAAAAATAAGTTCAATAAATGAGATTATAGATATCAGCAAACAATTACAATATGCAAATATTTGCTTATTCTAATAATAAATAAATGATTTAAGAAAAGTTTAAAAGAATTAATTTTATCAAAATCAAAATCTCTCTTAATTTTTTCTGATTATATACGAATTGGTTTTCAAGTGTTTTAATATTTCATTACCGTATCTATTTTTGCTTATTTTTAATTGAAGATTATAATTTATATTATACCCGCTTGCGTTGATAATTTGAGGAAGTATTATTATTATTATTATTAGACTAATATGCATCTCTCCCGTGTAATTTTTAATAAAATATATACAGAGTATCCATTCTACGCGCGGAAAGAAAGAACGAGGACAGTTCGTCTTTAGAAATAATAGATGTAAAAATAAATATAACACTAATAATTATTTGAACAATTACGTGAAGCTAAATTATGCACATGTGTCAAAACATCTATTATAAAACAATGGTACAGTGAAGCAATAAAGAAACGAAAGAAAATTCGATTTTACTAAAATTTAGAAATTATTTCTTATTAATTTTAAAATCTTTCAAAAATGTTTATTTTTCAAAAATTATATTAATATTTATTAAGTTGATGCAAACAATTGATCTATTTTTAATTAAATGTTGTTTTAAATTATATTATTTCATAATTATTACAACGGAGACAAAAAAATTCATTTTCTATAAAAAAATGTATCAAAATTCATTATGACATTATATATGATATTATATAAATCTCTATTTAATTATTTTAAAAATTGAATTTCCAATTTGCGTAATTTTAATTTTCTTTTTACTTTTAATATATACGACAAATCTATTTTAGCCTCTTTTGCATCAACTCAATATATATTCTAAAAATTTCATAATTTTTAAGAATAAAAAACGTTGCATCTATTTATTTTTATGTTTCAATTTTTAGAATAGCTTCTTCATAAGTCGCCCTAAAATAACTATTCACTTCAATTATTACGATTCCAATCGTCTTTACAATTTGTTATTTTAGAAAACAGATTTTTATTTTCGGTTATTTTATATGTAATATCAGATATTTTTTTGAGAAATTCAGAGAAAGCCAATATGTTCCTTTTAATGATTCAATTCATTTGTTTTTTTTACAATCTCTTGCATATTAAGAAAAAATTTCTCATAAATGTATGTACTCCTCTTTTCATCGGATAACTCTTAAATATTTGCTTATCGTTTGAGAGTCTTCTCACAAAACCATATAAATGCAATTTGATTCTTTTAACCCAAAAGGCCATATGATTATAATGTAGTATAAGTTCCAGTATAAAGTTATGATTGTTTCTATTATAGTATAAATTCTGGATTAATATCAGAATCATCCAAACAGATCAAGTATGTTTAAAAATCATGGAATATATTTTAAAAAAATTAAATATTGAAAAGATTTATTAAATTCATAAAACATTATTTCATTAATAATAAAGAAATAGTTCAATTTTATTTTAACGATTTTTTAATAATAAAGTAATTAATAATTTAATGTCTAAAAATTTAAAGAAGGATTATTTATTATTACTGAGTCCCTTTGTTTTCAATAAAATTCTTTTTCCATTGGCCATTAAAAGGGTTAAAATAAAACCGATACTGATTGTGCATGTTGCAAAAATGGAAGATTCTTTAAAAAATTTCGTAGTTATAATTAATTGGTAAAGTTTGCTCATTTAGATCTCTACGCAGAGGTCTCGCTTACTTTTGTGCTTATTTGTTTATTTCTTTTTCTTTTTTGTTTTCTTGCAGTTCTTTTTTATTGGTTCTTAGTGGTTTCCTCTTTGTCCTGCGCGCATTTTTTTCATTTTATTCCAAGACTTATTGTTGTCTGGCGTACGAAGATCAACGGTGTCACTTCTATTTCGAGTTATTTTTGTGTATTAATTGGTAATCAGTGATAATATACACAACAGCCAACGCTATTTTTTTAAGCAAATTAAAAAATTCAAATCAATAATATTAGTTAATTATTCCATAGATAAATATAATAAGATTAATATACATAAATCTTTCTATTAACTAGGAATTAGACTTAGTAATATAAAACATAAAATTAAATGTTAAAGAAAATGTTTCAAATCCATGTTAAAGTAAATACTACATAAAATAATTTCGATATAAAGCTATGTTTGCAATCTAAAAAAAAAATTAAAATTAAAATTGCAAATTTATGCCGAAAGATAGACGCAGGATCATACACATTTACCGCGATCAAAGCCCGCCATTCATAATTGTGATGTATTCACCGCGATAGATTCGTGCAACAACCAATATGATTGCAATATAGCTATAGGCGATTGTTGATACAACAACCAATATTCGATTTAATATTAAAAATCGCGGTGTGCCTCGCTGAAAATATTTCACTCGGCTTGGTCGTTTTTCCGGCGGGATTTGACCTTGTAAATCTTTACAATTTCATTTTCTGACGTCTATCTTTCTCTCATTGGCTGCTGTTTTATTTTCTTTTTTATCGAAGTGCATTTGTATATTTCTTACGTTCTTCATCTATTAATCCAACTACTATCCCCAACAGTTAACCCTTTAACTTATATTCAGCTTAAAAAAGTGAAACAAACTAAATCATTTTGTTTGCAATCTTTGTTAATATTTTAAATGTTTCCGTAATATTCAATTAAATCGATTTTAATTGTTAATATTTCGTGGAGTTTATTGTTCAATTTAATACTTAATATTTATGCTCAGTTTCAAAATTTCAAAAATCTGTATATAAATAGAATTAAAGAAATTAGAATTAAAATTATTTAAATAAATTTACGATGTCAAAAAGTACTTAATATTAAATAATAAAAACTATCTTAGCTTATATTATTATAATATTTGAAATTTTCCATCGTTTTTTTTTAGATTCCTGAATTCCATAATATCCAATTAAATATCAATTTTTAATCTTTGATTCTAAAATAATATTCGAATTTTATATAACTTTTATATGTTTTATATATTTTTATATGTTTTAAGATCTATTTATTTATTATATAATACTGTGTAGAATAAAGAAAGATAATAAACAAAAAAATTAAATCATTTTTACAGTATTCAAGAATTTTTTAACATTTAAGTCTAATAAAAGAATCTCTTAATGTTCTAAATAATTTTCATATTTCTTTAATTTTACATTAATAAAGTTTCCAGATTTCAACTATCTTAAGATTTCAATATTTAATACTAAAATTTTAGTCGTCAATTTTAGTATGTTATATTAATAATATAATACTGTGTCAATAATATGACAGCAATAAATGTTCATAGTAAACTAAATAAAATGAAAAAGAAATGTATAGAAACGTATAAAAAATAAATCGAAAAATGACTAAAGAAGAAAATAATACAAATAAAATCAAAATATAAAAAATATATGCACTTTCTGTACATATAAAGAATCTGGTATCGATTTTTATATTCTTTCACAAAATCAGAAAGTAGGTATCTCACACAGATTATGATTTTATCATATTTAATAAAATCAAACGTCTACCATTTGAAATATTTTTTCTTCTTTTAATATTGCAAAAATTTTGGTATGTTTTGTCAATATCGATTACCTCCACTCTAAAAAATTATTAAAAGTTGAAACAATTAAGTTTCCTATTATTAGTTTGATAAAGAAATTTATTAACAAGTAATGAGATAAAAAGAGACATTCCATTTAAACTTTCTATAAATTATCCTTGCACTTCAACGATATATTCCGGCTATTTTGCGTATTTTATGTAGGAGTAAAAGTTAAAGGGTTAACCAACAGCACATATCTTGCAACGGATCACTTTCCACAATACATATGCTCATCAAAAACGTTTATCTTCAACTTACAAATTAGCGTCGGTCTTCAGAGATCATCCGTTTATATTTGGTAATCAGTCTATTCATTAAACTATCGCTCATTGCCAATTTTACAAAAGGACCTATTCGTTTTTGTCCTTTAAGTCAAGAACGTTTCTGATTTTCGATACAGTTTTGAATTAAAAATTGAAACCGGTATAATTTCGTTAAGCTCAATCTCTCATAATATTTGTATATATTATATTTAGATTAAAATAGTATAACATTTTTCAACAATTTACATTTTTTTATCATATCTTAAGTAACATTTTTTAACATAAGAAAGATAAGAAAAATTATTTTCAAAAACATTTTGCCAAAACTTTCGAAAATGCGCTATACAATTTCACATTTCACAGAATTACATATTTTAGCATCAAAATGCGAACTCAGCGAAATTGTATCGGTTTCAATTCACAATCTAATTGTTCGTTTCATAGATCATTCACGAATGATCTAGGAATAGTTCAAGATCGTGAAAAGAAAAACGCGTCACATAAAAAGATGATAACAGCCCCGAGAACACCCAATGAAGGATTTGTGGAATTTGTACTCTTCGAATGTGTGTGTAATGTATTAGAGTGTCCCTTATTTCTTCAATTCTTCTCTTTAACTATTCTATTGCACATTCGGCAGCCTATTATTTCTTTTATAATAAGTGACTTTTTAGAAGTTTTTTATATTTTAAAATTTCTTCTTCTTGACTTTTATCGCATATTCATAGTTTGCATTTCTTCAATGTTTATTTGTTAATTTGTTTTGTAAACAAATGTATTATTTTTAACAAATTTTTTTGAAGAGAGAAGTCACTTAAGACTTTTTATTTATTTCTACATAAATAAATATGGGACACTCTATATATTTATGTGTGTATATACATATATTTATAATGAAACGTCACTTACGCCATAATATAATTATCAGTTTACTTTTTTTGCTTTTTATACTTTGTTTTTTATACTTTTTGCTTGCTCACTTAATTAGAATCATAATTACTTAACTATATGTGTACATATGCGTGTGTATATCTGTTCTTTCTGTGTGAATTTGCGTTGTATCTATTAATTAATCGCAATTCATTATTTATCAAGAAATTAGCCGTTTGTCTAGCTTTGTCCGTCTTTTTCATTCTCTAAACATTCTTCCTTTTCATATTTCTTTATGTTACGCGGTAATTAGTTTTATGAAGATTTAATTTCTTTTGCGAATATGATGACGGCGCGGGGTTTGTTTATTTAATAAGTTTATTTCATAAGTTTACTTGTTTATTTTTTGTTTGTATAATTATGTAAATAACATTTGATAAAAGTAATTCGCGATTTAGTATCGGAAATAAATTTGTATGTTATTGAAATAATTTATATAATCTTTTTAAGTAATTCTAATTTTTATACATAATTTTATACTATAAAAATAATTTCATATTTTATAATCTTAACATATTATAGTTAAATTCCAAATATTGCATATAATCTTTAAGTTTCGAATTAAATAAACAATTTTATGAATAAATTTATAAAATATTTTTATTATAATTTATTTTATATATTACAAATTACTTTAATAATTTTATCATTTTAAACTAGGCGGATTGCTCCGGATAAATACCTCCGAATTTCTTGATTAATTAATTTTATAATTTTATAATCTTTATAAGATAAATTTTTCTTGGTTGTATTTTTGATATAACTATAAATTTGTCTTAGAAATTTACTTCACAAAATAATTTTAAACTCATTCAATTTTTCAAAATATTATTAATTTCTAAAAATAAATTTTTATTTTTAAATTCTATTTTATCCTATTTCTCTATTCAATCTTTTCTATGAAACTGAAATTTATTTTAAATTTTACTTAATGAAATTGATTAAAAAATTAGGAATTATTTATAAATAAATTTGTGTGTTAAAACAATAAAATTAATTAATAAATCAAATTTTTTTTAAACAAATTTCTAAGAATAATTTTATAGTTTTATCAGTTAATGTAAAGCTAAACCAAAAAGGCGCGTATTTCAATAATAGATTCTCAAAATGGTCAATTACTGTCTTATTTTATTAGTTTTAAGAATTTAGGATTAAACCTGCAACGGAACGAAGAATTTCATCATAGCTTCTGCTTATTAACATTACCATAACTTCCATTTTTAGCTTTTTTGCTTCTCTCTCTCTCTCTCTCTCTCTCTCTCTCTCTCTCTCTCTCTCTCTTTCTCTCCCTTTCGCTCTTTCCTCGCAGCACATCCACGCTGTCTTAATAAATCTGTATGTTCTTAAAAATATATACAATGCTGCTATTTCGTCAATTCTCAATAATTTACAATAATCTTCTTTTTGACACTCTTCTAGTTGTTCACGCTATCTTTTTTTCTTTCCATTTCCTTTCTGCTCACTTTTTTTCTTATTTTCCATGCTTCTATTCCTTTTTCATCGACATCAATTTTCTGAAAAGTGACTTGTTTTTTGTTCGTCAAATTTTCCCATTTTTTTTCTTCTTACTTTCTTCATTTCTTCTTAACTCTTTATCTTTGTCCTAAATTATTTGCCTTCTTGGGAATTTCTCTAGATTGATTTTTTTCTTTTATTTCGTTTCTTTCATCTTTCTTTCTCCTCGTTGTTTTTTTTTATTTTCTTTTGAATGCATAATATATCAGATTTTACTGCAATTTCGGAAAATGTAAAATCTTCCATTTGCGTTTACAGCTTTGTAAAAGCGATTGGTTTATTTTCTTATTGATTTCTCCGATATTTCCAATTGTTCTTCTTAGCTGATAATATTTATATTTTATACATCCTTTTGTTTTAATCTGTTCCCAAACTGTTCTTCGTTTTCATATAATAAACTTAGAGTAGACTATTTCTTCTGTCTTTAGTTTTTCGTTAGTCTCTTCTTTCTTCAAGTTATTTATCTCTTCTTCGCAATATTCAACGAAAGTATTGAAGACTTCTTCTCTTCTTTGTAATAAGCTAGATGATATTAAAGATAACTTTGTTTCTTCTATTGTATTTTCTTCTTTTTGCGTCACGATTGATGTTTTTTGAGCCTTGGGTAATCCAAGTACCTCGTACTCCTTTTGTGATTTTTTAAATCTATCCCGTTGTTTGAAAATCTTCGCAAGTCGAGTGATATCCAAAAGACTTCTTCTTCTTCTTCTTCTTCTTTTTCTTCTTCTTCTTCTTCTTCTTCAACGTTGCTTTGCCAGTCAGGCCATTTTGGAAGGACAAAGTTGCATTGAGTACGAATTTAAATGTGCATTTTATGTGTATATATGTAATGTGTGTATGAGTCGATATTTCGCGCGCCGTCAATTTTCGTACGCCCCGATGGATCTTCTTCCTTTCGCTCTATCTCCTATCCTCTATCCTTTTCCGTTTTCCTTCTTCAATCGTTTCTTCTTTCGCCGCCATCGCATCGCACCGCCTCTTTGTCTGCAAATAGCGCAGAGGAAGCAATGTGAGAATTTATTTGCCAACATCCACCACCCTTGTCTTCCTCGACTCTTGTCATCCTATCTTCCGCTTTTTATCCCTTTGGTGATTTACGTCCGTTACACTCGTAACGGATTTCCCGTATTTAGCATACGGTATTTTATTCATCATAGAACGCGATCTATCAACTATAGCTAACTCTCTGATTTTATGCAATTAAGTTTATAAACAAAATTTATTTTAATTCGGACACACTCAACTTACTCATCTAAATTAATGTGATCTCCCTCAAAAGAAAATTTCCCTACACTTTTATCCCAAACAGCGAACTCGGTTGTCTACACTATTCTGCACTGATACACTCTAAAGACATGCACCAGCAACCGAATGCAAGCAACCGAATTCACTGTAAATTAATTGATCTATATACGTACCTAAAGATTGTCCATCTCGGAAAGAGTCAGTCTGGAGGTGGACATCGCGACACCGCTGTCGCTACTACTCTGTACGCTACTATGATCATCGGTGTCCGATTGATTGCTCGTGTAACCAATCACGTCCACTTCATCTGTGACAAAAAGAATGGATTCCGCATTGTTATAATCTGGAAGAGAAGTCGATGACAAAATCATTGTTTATTTACGCATCTAATACAACGAATAAAAATAAGTCACATGTACCATCAAAAACCAAAATCGATTTTAGTTCCAAGAGAGATTAATTTCTTTTTACTTATAATAATAATTAATACGTAATAGGCAAGAACTGCCACGAAAAATTAGTGGAAATTTATGCATCGGTATCTACTACTATTACGGCGCGCAGCTGGTTGCACATCTAGCATCTTTCAAGATGGCAGCCAGCTTAACATTTATCACGAGAGATTAATTAATAGCAGCGAGAAGATCGTCTTCCTCTAGAGAAGTCCTACCTTCTCTCCACCTTTCCAGTTAAATTCTAAACGTTTCTACCGTATTTGGCATCCGTTCATAAATCTGTCAAAGTTGCTTCGTTTTCAAGCGATTAATTGGATTTTTTAATTCCATGCTAATTTACGCAAGGAAAGATCTAAAGAATTCGAGAAGACTCAAAGAAAATGCAATCGATTAGAAGCATAAGCCGGCCATTCTAAGCTAAACTTACAACGAATTCGGTTGAACGCATCAGTGCGCACTGATGCATATTAAAGCCGTCGTATACTGATTAATTTAAGTGCAAAAATAAAATGCAAATATTTCAAATTATAAAATATATATTTTACTTCATAGTACAATAAAATATATTGAGAATTTCACCTGTTTAACCTGTTTTTACATTTATATTAAACACACCCCTTTACATCAATTTCTGCACGGTTTTAATATGCACCAGCGCGCACTGAGTGCGTCCAATTGAATTTGCTATTATTCTATTGGTTGTAAATATGACAATTTTTTTAGTGGCGTACCGAAAGCTCATCGCGAGCGAGCCATAAGTGTATAAAGCATTTTAAATAGTATCGTTTTAAATAGTATCATTCTCCCCGTATCGAAAGCGTTCTCATGACGTAAGAAGATGCACCGACGCATCAACTGCACGCACCGTCTGGCCCGCGAGAGACGAGTGCCGGCAAGAACGCGCCGTTATTATGACGTCATACCGTCAGACGAAGAGATGATGGGTAACACAACGGGTGAAGGAAGGAGTAAAGAAAAGAGAGGGTAAACGAAGGAAACATGATAGAGAGACTGCAGGGTGTACAGTAGCCATGACACCCGCTGGAAGGCACGGCTCGAAGAAGACGAGGGAGGTGTCGACCACACTTGCTAGCTACCCTCCCCCCTCACTACCCGCGGCGCTCTGAGCCGGGGGTATTTTTCCATAATCAATAACATGCCTCTATTCTCGTCACACTAAGCGAACCAGATCTGTCCTCGTCACCACCCGCCTCTCCCTCTTTCTCACCCCTCTACCTTTTGCGTCCTCGACATCGCTAACCTGTCCAGGTGACAGTGGCGCTCAAAACACAAGTAGAAAAATATACAGACCTCAAACAGAGTGACAAATAAAACCACGTCCACAAATTAGAGTATCAAATAAATTTTTTTAACCTATGAAAAATACAATCAAATTTCAAAATTGACGGAAAATTTAAGATTTAGATGTGAAATAAGATAAGGTATACTAAGAAAATGTATACTATGAGAAATTATTTTTCTTAATTGGTCGTGGATATTGATTGTCGGAAGTGGATGATGAATACAGAGTGGCGCGATTTGAGAGGCACTGATTAAAGCGGCGGTTTTAAGGGTGGCACGAGTGGCGAGTAAAAGAGTTCATTAAAACCAGCGTCATGCGCACCCCTGGTATCACCGAATTCGTCACCTCCTCTCCCTTCCCTCCACATTTCACGGCATGGGACATAAAAAACACGCGAGACATTCGATGCATTCGACCATTTCTCCCTGATACGGGGATAAATTTCAATATTCCGAGTGAAGCGAATAAAAATAAGTCGCGCGTCACGTTTTCCTCCTAGTTAATCATTTCTCGTTATCACACGGCAACAACAAACAGTACGGTGCAACCCTGTTGCGTGTCCGCGCGTTTATCAGAAACAAATGGAAAAGAAGAAAGGCGGGGAGAGGGATGGTAGGTGGCAGTTGACGGCAGATAACAATAATATCCGTCACGACCGTAATAATTAACTCTTAGTTCGCGTTTGAACAAAGCTTCGCAAAGATAAAGCCATTTCAAGTGGAATCCAATATTAGACATAACAATTATCAATTCCAAATTAAGTGAATTTATGTCTCTATTAATTTTGAATCATGTTCAGCATCGACATGACGTTTTGCAGTAAAAGATAGAACGGGACAGATACACTGCCGCAAACTGTCTCTCTCTCTCTCTCTCTCTCTCTCTCTCTCTCTCTCAGTTCTAAATCGCCAACTTCCGGCTTTGCTCAGCGAACGGATTATCTCAATCTATTTATACATGTCGTCGCGGACCCGATTAAGTCTCGATCGCGTCCCAACCTAGTTGCGATAAGTAACGTCGCGCGCGTGATATAGTCACACCGGTCAGTATTTCTTTAGTCACGTGATGTGCGTCAGAGCTATACAATCACCTGCGCGCAGCGCGAAGTTATATGGAAACTTTTAAAACATATTTCAAATCTGAGAAATTTTCGCGGTTAATTTTTTTACATTTCATACGATCAACTATGAATATGTGTAATTGACAAAAAAATTTTATACTTTTATTACTCCCGTTCCTGCTCTCTCTGCAATTATACACTCCCGTTTTTATCTCTCTCTTCGCCTACAATTATAAATTCAAATACGTATCGGACGGGTTACATTCTCTTAGAAAATCATTCAAAAAATAAATCAATAATTTATTCTACATAAAAGTGGATTATTTTCTTTCATTATTGTTATAAAATATATTTCCCAAGTTGATTAAAATAGTTTATAATTTTATCATTCCCGTCCCTCTTTCTCTCTCGCTATTTTAAATTTAAGAATATCGAATAAAAGTACGAACAGATGCAATTGTTCACAATATAAATAAATGATTCTTTCAGATGAATTTGTCTTCTTTCGTTATTTTTCTAATACCTATTATTCATTAAACTAATCAAAATTCTTTAGAAAATTTTATCTTACTTTTGTCTTTTCTTTCACAGAATTTCTACAATCCATCTTTCTTCTTTCTCTCATTTAAAATATTAAATAAAACTCTATTTATTATCACTCTTGTTAGATATCAAAAAGTTTTTATTTTAAGTACAATTATTTAACGATATTATCAATTCATTATTATTTAGATTAATAATCGTTAACTACAAAAAATAATCGTAAAAGTGAATTTAAAGTGTATTACAAAAATATTATAGCAATTGTTCCTAGATTCAAATTTATTAGGGGTATTTTCGGATTAAATGCACAATAAGAACACGATATTAATACATCATCAATAATTAACTTAACTGTCAACAATTAAAATATTATTACATTATTTTTAATTTGTTAAAAAAAGCTTGGTTGATTAGCTACATGTGTATTTGTTAATGTTACTTGCAATCTGTAATTGTGTCATACTGCATTTTATATTTGTTTTGATTTTATTTGAGAGAAATTATGAGACAAGTACGGGGAAGGGCTTGTCTGAAGGGATTACTTCGAACTGAAGAGAGTCTGTACATGTTAGACATGAATATTTTACGGAAACATGTGTGCGTATTTAACTTGTCAAAGAATCTCTCTCTTTCCGTTCCCACTTCTTGTTCTTTGTTTAGAAATACTCAATCTCTGTTTCATGTTAAATCTCGTTGTATGTATCATAATTCTCTCTCTTATTTATTTTCTCTCAATTCTATATCTTTCAACATTCCCCGCTTTAACCGATCATTCTTTTCGTATTCTTAGTGCTTCTAATCTACATTTAATGATTGCAAAAAATAAATACATAATTTATCATCATAAACCCAAATTTTGGATTAGATCAAATATTAAGTTTTCAATATGTCTTGTATGACTAGTACTCAACTACAACATTTAGCCATAGCAGCATCGTGCAAATGACAAGGATCCGTTACTAATGGCAGGGATAGCAAATCTTAAAGAGGGATCTTATCACGTTTGGTAATTTAGCTAAGCGCAACAATCTCACAACATTAAGGTGCCTGAGGAAATCGTCCTGAAATAATTCCACGAGTATATATACATATATAGGTATACATACATATATATATGCGTGTTTATGTGTGTGTTTATGTGGAAGAGAGTCTTATCCCCAGATTGCTACAACGCAAAACACACATTCTATTTGAGTCCATAAATGTAAAGCCAGATTCACCGGAGTGAACATATCTCGTAATGGAGACATGATTACTCTGCAATAGTGGTACATGTAAATACACGGTTCCATATCAAGAACATTATTAATATAATAGAAAAGCACACACACACACACACACACGCGCGCGCGCGCACATATATAATTAATTTTAAGAAAATACCAAAACGTATTTTTTGATCGGATTAATAATTTTTCGTGTATTTAATGTTTAAAATAATTAACGATAGGAAATAAAAAAGTTACGATAAATTCCGCTATTCCGATGCAGAAAGCGCGGCAAATTCGAGGTGGCTTTCGAAAAATAGCCGGTGTGGCACACGTGACTTATGATAAGTGCTTCGCCAGAGATATTCCCGCGGGATCATCAATTTCAACGTCCCGCCCCCGCGCGTACACCCCCGACGTTTTCCGATTTCCTTCGCCTTCCGCTAGCTCGACCTCTTTTTTTTTTTTACTCCAGGAACTCCTTTGGAAAACTCATCCACCCCTGCAAGTTGCAATATTTCATGCGGTGGCGAATGCATTTTTGCGATATACGTCATCGTGGTGGTGTCCCAACATAGACAAAATCTAAATTTTGGAAACTTTATTCAGAATCGATATAATCCCAAATTGTTATATGTATAACAAAAACATTACATTAACAATCGAGATACATCCTATTATCTTCCTACCTACTGTTTAATTTGTAGAAATAAGAGAAAACTATAAAAATTACGCTGAGAAAAGCTCGGAAATATGTATTCTTACAAATGTATTCTTTAAATTTATTTTTTCAAATTTTGAACAAGTAGGACCAACTTCACACAGGTAGGATATAATTATACGTACAACTATTGTATCATTGTGTGTACATTCATATACGTGTTTATTACGTGCATGTTGTACACCGTGCTTAAACAATGACGCTTCGGGAAATTAAATAGATTCATCCGTTCGACTTTACGACATAGATAAAGTAACCCACGTGGGGTTTCTATCGTGCTGCTTTCCATCTTAATTCCGACTCGTGACGATTAAGATTTAATCGACGGAATCAAGCTAGTTAGGAAAGAAGATAGAGTTGCTGGCGCAAATCTTCTTTGAAGATTTTGCATTAGAAACGTAGTAAACTACACGAAGATTTTTATAAGGAAGGAATTGCCATAAATTATTGCTAATCGCTATGCTCGATTGCAATTGATATTAAAAATTATAATTATTAGATTATTACATACAAAATGTTGTACTCTGAATTTTTCATTTTCAAAAAATATTTTTTGAAAAAAGAATGTCTTCTAACAATCAAAAGTAATGTATAAAAATTGCAAATAATTTCAATATTTATATATTATTTAATAAAATATGTGTGTATTTTTATTTTTTTCCACGGAAAGTATATGTTCTGTATTCTGACTTTATTATGGCATTATTATTAAAGTAAATTCACAGTTCGGAACTAATTCAATTAGTTTAATAGAACACGAGAGTGTTCTTTGTTAAAAATTTAATAAAACATGAACCCAATATATTTTGCATCCGGACGATGTAAAAGAGACTACTGGGAGAATAAGGCGAGAAAGAAAGACTGCGAAAAGATGTAAAGACGTTCCATCGGAAGAAAAGCACCTTCAATTTAACATGTTTAATGATAATCTCATTGCTGTGCTCACCGGATTCCGAGATGGATGGGCTACCTGCAGACCTATCCGAGTTACTGGAACTTCCGGTCGAGCTGGTGGATGCCGTGCCCAGGGAGCACTCAGAGATACTACGCCGCTTAGACAGTATCGCTGCGGAGGCGGCGGTGGCGGCGACGGAGCCGGTCGGCGCGCTCGTGCTGAGCCCGTGGAGGCCATGAAGCGCATGAAGGCCATGGAGGCCGGTCTGGTTCGTCAGCTGCTCGAGCCGCCGTCTCAGGAACCTGTGCTCGCGCGACAGCTGCTCCTTGTGTATGGTATGCTTACGCTCGCGGTCCTCCAGGTTCTGCAATCGAACGATGTGACATCACACATGATCTATCGCGCGCGATATCGTATATAATAGTTTCAAATAATAACATTTTAATAACGTACGTATGTACAACCTAACATATAGTACATATAGTGTAACATAAATATA
Source organism: Trachymyrmex septentrionalis (assembly GCF_001594115.1). Classification (NCBI taxonomy): domain Eukaryota; kingdom Metazoa; phylum Arthropoda; class Insecta; order Hymenoptera; family Formicidae; genus Trachymyrmex; species Trachymyrmex septentrionalis. The sequence continues at coordinate 1,561,138 of NW_017304136.1, read as the reverse complement.
ATATAATACATATATAATGTTAATTAAGAATGTATGTAATTAATAAACAATATTTATACATATATAATATATACATTTTAATATTTATATAATACTATTTATATATAATATATTTTTATAGAGATATCGCTCATTTGTTACAATGACAACACAATTCAAAAAAATAGTTTTCCAAAAAAAGTTTGAATATTTTGAATTATTAACAAAATAATTTTTGTAATACATTAATTTTTAAATGCAATTTTGATGTAATTGCAGAAAAATAAAAGTATGTAGTTTTAAAGTATGTTTTTTCTTTATGTTCCCGTTTCTCTTCCGCAAATAATTAAAAAGTGACAATTTTTTAGTTATGTTGTAATAGTAAATAAACGCGCGATTTATACACACACACAGTATCATATAGTATTATATAAACATTATACATGTATACTGTAATATGTACATTTTAGAACAATTACAATTATATAGTAACAGTTACTGTACTAGCTAGCGAATATAATAATGTAAATAATTAATTTGTAGTATCATAATATTCATGATGATTTATATTTATTTATAATTTATCGCATCGATTTAATTATAACATGTTGGAAAGCGTGATCTATTCCTTACACGTAAAGTTTTAATTTAATTGACTATTTATCATTATATTAAATAACATTCCGTTTTTGTTCTGAGAGCTGCCAATAGAATATCGGCCGATAATCGGTTTCCTTTGTATTGTATACAGCATGCTATTTCGTAACGCAACAGCGAGCGCTTACCAAGAACAGGCCGACCAATTCCGGTGCAAATCACCGAACAGGAAATAATCGAATGCAACTAAATGTGTATTCCACTGTGTAGTATTTGACATGATTTTGCGTAGATTTGTCGGCTCTGCGAATTTTTTTCATTACGAACGTTTCGAATGGAAAATTTTAAAAGTTTTAAATTTTAAACTGGCACTTTTTTAAAATTCCAATTTTTCGATTCTGTTTAAAAATTTTTTTATTTCACTATTTCTAAATCTGATATCTCTCGAGATTATTATTTTATTAATAATTCAAAATATTCAAACTTTTTTTGGAAAACTTTTTTTAATTGTGTTGTTATTGTAGCAAATGAGCGATATCTCTATAAAAAATATGTATAATGCTCATCTCAAGAGACATCAGATTTAAAATTTATTTATGATTTGTGTGTGTGTGTGTGTGTGCGTGTCATTCTTAAAAAAAAATTTTAACATGAGGACAAAGATTGGCAAAGATCTCACGATTGTTCGAACTATGGAACACAAAAAAAACTAACTCAAGTAGTAAGACATAAGCAATAAGGAAATTAACATGTTGGATTTACTACTGCTTACGTTTTCTACTGCGATCAGCCGTTTTACTACTTAAGTTTTTTTAAGTGTGCCACGGCCGACATGTTCCCGTAGTGAAAAAATTTAGGGCGACAAGATAGCTGTGAATCAATGCCGCTTTAGATATAGGATGAATGGCACTGAGGTAAGGAAGTAGCTTGGCGAAGAAATCACCTGATCACAGATTAGGGTACCACACGACAGGCGATGTGTTTGCGTGTGCGTGTTTATGGCGCGGCTGACATCGTGCTCGTAAGAAATTTCCTGGTTTCGTGCTTTCCATTTTATTCGATATGAATTTACAACGGAGATAAAACAAGGCTAAGAAAAGCGTTAAGCGGAGCGCGTACCCCGCCATAAAGCCAATCGACCGACCTCAGAAATGAGACTCGGTTCGCTCTTACCATTTACATTGTATCGGCCGATGCTGGTGGCAATATACATATATAATCGGCATCGAAATTGTTGCAACGTTTTGTGTTACGTATTAATGTTAATGGAGGTCATATTTCCATCATAAAATTGTTTAACATAAAATGGCTTTTTCTACACATCTAGATAATATATACTATATAGATAAAAAATACCATAATGACATTTAAAAAGAACAGTTTGAAGTCTTGAAAAGTATTGTTTAAAAAAGTCTATAATAATATTTTATGATAATATAAAGTAAAAATCTCTAGTTTTCTCGATTTAATACCATTCTCAATCAATTTTCCGCATTCCATAAAAATTGAAAATACTTATTTTAAACATTTGCTTACGTTTAATAAAGTTATAACAAGTTAATTATATCAAGCGTAAAAATTAAAAAATTGCTACAATATCCCATACTTTTGATCATAGCTAAAAAAGTTTCAAGCCATTCTTCCTATTCTTTATATCCATTTATTATTATACACATAGTCTAAATGTAGACGGATAAGGCGAAAAAGAAAAGCGTATAGAATAATTAGTGACGGAAACGTCTACCGAAGTGTGAAAAGAATCATGAAGACCATCAGGCAAAACAAAAAGGAAGAAGTTCAAAGGCGGACAAATGAAGACTTACACGCCGCCAACCTCGCAAAACACGAATCGCTTCAACCCTCCACCTCATCCTTTCCTTCACGTCTTACTTCCTCGCGAGGGTGTAAACCGCCACTACAGAAACGACACTTTCATGTTTCTCAGTTCCTCTTATCGCTATCTTCTCTCTCTCAACTTCTATCTATCCTCTCTTCAACCTCTTTATTTCTTTATCCTCCGTCTTATTTTTCGCTTTACGGAATTTCTTGACTCTACCATAATTAATCATCCTACTATCGTCGTCGAATCAATCAGTGAAGTTATATGTGAAGTATTAAGTACCGGAAAAAAAAAAAGTTCTGTTTTGTAAAACGACTTTTATAAAATGAACACGACAGTCAAACGTTATATATCACGCTTAAAATCGCTCTTTTACGATGCTCCATCATTTTCCGATATTACGATCTTTATTGCGTTTGCAGATGCCCTCTTAAATTATCGCGTAGCAGCTTTCCTCCTCAAATGGCGAACAAACATTTTTCTCCTACCTAACGCAGGCACATAATATACACAGGTGCCCGCAGGTCAGATTGATGTACACGCTGAGTCTCCCACGCGGACTATGCATACACGAATGAACGGTGGATACGCACTGCTGCTTGCCATTCTATAGGGTGTTCCGAGTACAGCGTTCAGATTGTAACAGACGATGAAGAAGTTACATCGATAAAATAAAACGCCTTCACGATTAACGCACGTTTATCACGAAACCGATATTTTGCATTTTTCGATAACTTTTAATTATCTATTTCTTTCTATTCTCTAATCTTGTAGAATTTATCGTTTCATTTATTATTATGAATATCATTTAATAATTTACACATCCATTTATTGCCGAGATTCTCTTGTAGCTCTTATTTCAAAGGAATAATCCTATTTTCAAAGCAGATCTTAACGTTTAAGTATTCCACACAGTGGGAATTTATATACATATTCAAGTCTGCAAACCACGCGCCGAAATCTTTTTCAGTCTCAAAACGCAATCATGAGAATAGAACTAGAATAGTAATATCACAGTATTAAATTGGCAAGCAGTTTAATAACTTTGTTAATACGCATCTCTTTTGGCATTATTAAAAAAAAAAAAACTTTGGAAACAGAAGAAAAAAAATTGCACCTAAAAGACAACATTTTGGCGCCATAATATTTTGTTTATCGTACCAAGGAAAGATTTGAAGAGAGGATGACTGTGTCTCGCGAAAAAGGAAGCAAAACAAATCAGGTAAATGGCGAGAAAGTTTCTCTAACCTCGAGAATACGTAGCCGGAACATAATGCACGCGCGCGAGAATGGTGAATATTTTAAGTACGTTTTACGAGAGTACAATTTACTCGAGGAAACAAAGAACACGCGCCTTCGTCACCTGTTCGAATCACTGCGCTTCTATCCACGTAGTCACCCTGTAGACCGCGTGGAAAACTCTGACACGCACACACGCGTCCGCCGCGTTTGCTCGATACGCACGCCATTGTCCCTGGCAGTCTGTAATTTACTAACTACGCATCTATTGTGCATCGCCACTCTGTTTGCTGCAACACCTTGCTCTGCCTTTCTTTACACCGCATGTAGCCCTTCCTCCGCCCAATTGTCCCTTCTGAACCTATTTCAATTGGGAAACAATGTTTCTAATGCGTTTCTCCTGCTTGTATCTCAAATTCTCAGAGTTTAACCTCTCTCTTTCTCTCTTTCTTTATTTCTTCAGTAATAATAATCTTTCGCAGATAACATTCTTATGTAAAGAACTTTAAATTTCAATCTAACAATAAGTGATCATTAGCTGTCGAACAAGACAAAAGAATAATCTGTTTTCTGGTCTTTTACTGTGATAACCCGACTTTATATATCATTCGATTTTATATATCAATTTTAATAATTTGATTTACTCACCTTGATAAACCGCTTGGCCTTGGTCAAAAGGCCCAACGTGGTGTGTCTCGAGGTTTCAGGCCCGAGTGGCACTAGCAGCTTCAGCTTCTCAAGACAAGTCCTAAGATGGGCTCTCCTGTAACAGAAAAAAAATACTACCGTAATCAACTGCAACATCTTTTGCTTTCTTATACCGTGAAAAATTTCTGGTTAAAAACCAGAAGATTCTGACCATATCAATCAGAATTCTCTCTCAGAATCCCGACTAGAATAGATTCAACCAGAAAATTCTAATTTATTCTGATTATTCCCATCAGAATTCTTATTAATACAATCAGAGAGATTTTTTCTATATTAAATTATTTTTATTATAAATAATTGAATTGCACTTTTATGTACCATTCTGTTAGCCTTATCTCTATGGATAATCACTGATATCAGTGCCAAGTATGCCACTGGTAATCAGTGTATGAAATGTGAACTCCCTAACCCAGCTGATCTTTATTGTGTAATCTAACTAACCTTGTTTTAGTGCATAAATTCAATGAATATAATATTGGAAAATTGAAATTAATATGCAAATATCAGTATTTCAATTATATATGATGCTCGAACATTTTTTTCCTTTTTTAGTTAAATTTCACTGATTATCAGTGTCAAGTATGCCACTGAATAATTAGTGACTATCCACTGATTCAGATTTAGAGAGTAGGCAATTATCGCGATACAAAACGTAAGAATCTTTTTGTTAAAATAACATTTTAATTATCGTGGAAAAGTAGCTTGTAAAGACATCCATTTTTGATGGAACGCACTGTCGCGATGATGCGTGCGTACCGAACATGTGCCATTAGCGGCATTTAATTATAAGTTTACAACTGCTTTATAGTCACCATTCTGGAAAATAAAGACTCCGACGACGATAATACAAGAATGAGACCACGGAAATTTCGAATAAAGATGAATTCACACAAAAACGAAATGTTAAAACAAGAGAAATAGATAAAAAGAAATTTTCAGAATAATGAGAAAAGGAAATTTGTCGCTTTCAAAAATTAAGTTGTTATACTTCAATCTCTTTTCTCACCACCAAACATTTCGTCGGAAAAGAATTTGTCTAATATGCATGATATATGTGAATAGAGAGATAAACCTATCCAGAAACAGAATGACGCGTTTGCACGTACATTTTACGAGAAACAATAAGCCCGCTCCTAGCTTAATGACGTCATCAAACGGTATTATGCCCCGCGAGCTGCAGAGTGGACGTGTTTTAGCCGTAAATAGACGCGTTTCTATCTACATAGCCTTACATCTATGTCTCCGTCTGGGCATGTACACGACGTACGTATGTACAAGATATATCTGTAATATCTGATTATGCTTTCATCATCTTCTTTAGGGTATAATTTTCCTTCGATGGAACTATTAAGGATACATATTCTTGTAATTGAAATAAAAATTTGAAATGAATAAATC
>NW_017304136.1:1551173-1555277 GCF_001594115.1 Trachymyrmex septentrionalis | reverse complement strand
TTTTTTTTTTTTTTTTTTTGGTTTTCTTTTGCACCTTTATTGAGATAACTCAAATGCCATTGCAGAGAGAATATCGTGAAAGAGTGTCTTCCTGTAAAAAGTGCGTTTTCCAAGAGCACTGTATGGTTCCTGCCATTTTCAATCAACAGCAACATTTTTGTCGTGACAAGGGAAGGGCAACGGAGGAGAGGAGTAGAGAGAAGCGATCCTTCAATCAATGGCAGCGTGTGACAGCGGCATTATGAAATTCCTTTACCAGTAGGGGTTACCCTGATGAATAAATACTTCGCACGGAATTCCCGCGCGTTGGAGTCGTTGGGGGTAGTTCGGCAAAGACGCGGTTACGGCAGACTCTCCGCGGATCGGGGTAGCGTATGCGGAAGATTGCCCTCAAAGGGAGAATGCCTTGGAGACGCAACGAGCGGCAACAGCCGAATATTAGTCGATAATTTGCCCGCAAAGTTGCCGAGCGGAAAACGAGCGATTCGCTTCGTTGTTTGTCTCATTTTCTATTTCACGATTTCGAGACATCTGACATCTTTTCCTTTTAATCGAGGATATACTGAAATTTAAACAATTTGCTCCGATTTAGCCGCAAAAATGGACCCAGCTGCGTTTGAGGCGACTTGTATGAAGCGCGAACAACGTTGCGTTGCGTAGCCAAGCCTGGCGGGAGCAATGGCCGGCCATGAGTTAGATCGCTTTAACACACAGCCGCCTGTAAACAGCCTCGTAACTTTACTTCTCCTCCCGCTCCGATATCTTTCCCTCCCCCCCTCTACCCCCCTTTCTTCTGTCTATCTATCCATCTCATTACACTACTGCATCACCATCCCCTTTGTTTCATATTCGTCTTTCATCCTCTATTTCTTTTTATCCCCGCGTCCTTGTCTTTATTCTCTCTTTCTTTCTTTTTTTCCTTTTCCTTTTCCTTTTCCTTTCCATTCTATTTTTATCTTTACCTTGCTCTATTACACAGTTAATTAGCAATGCTAAAAATTTCTCTATAGTTTATAATTATGCTACCGTATTGATTGCAGTTACATTATTTATATCCACATAATACGACTTATTGCGACATTGAATCGTGAACACATCTATCTATTTACTCTAATAATAAAAATTCTATATAACTTACTAATTTTTATCAATCTAATGTTCTGATTCTAAAACATCAAGTTCTTTTATTTGTTGTGAACAATTATGTATTAATTAATTTTTAGTTTTATATGCTAGCTATAATATTAAACCTCGCGTATTTATTGCTTCTATAATACTCGTAGACAATTAGTTTCAAATCTATCTAAATTAAGGATAACTTGTCACTTATATTCTATTAAAATTAAAAGTAACTTTTTACTTCGATTTAGCTATATAAAATACTGCAAAGAGGTACCGAAATATTCTGCATATATTGGAGAGAGGGGAATAATTAAAATTTATTACCTTTTAAAATATATAGTAAAACATAGATTTGCTCACAAAATAAAATTAAAAGTAACCAAAAACGTTTTCAACGCGCAAAGCTGTATAAACAAATATGTAATAAAATATATAATATACATATAAAAACAATTAATCATTATTCATTACTCCAGGAGCAAATAAATACCAACAAATTCTTAACTCCCATTTTCGATAGCTTAGATATCAATCAATTAAGTCCAATCGGTTTTTATACTAAATTACTATTAAACGACGGAATTTTCTCAACTCCAACATTCTCAAATTTTTGGTAAAATTAGTATCCTTGATTAATCGGGCATTAAGCCCGAAGGAAAGGTCGACCATTCAGAGAAATCGAGCTTTCGTTTGTGGGGGGATTCGGGATAGTTTAGCAATTCATTAGGACGGACACTCGAGAGTCGAGACTAAGGCGAACTTGGACTTCCTTCAACTGGCGCTCACTCTATAGAGAGATCGGATAGAGAACGAGAGAAAAGGAAGAGAGAGAAGCAACTAGAGGCATTACTGCAAAATACTGTTTGTAGACACAAGCGAAATGGGTCTGGCTTAATTAAACTGTATGCAGCTTCCCAAAACGGGATTCCATTTAAAGCTGAGCTTTGCCTCAGATCTCCATAAGCTCCTTTTCGCGGAAAATCTTTTCTCGTCTCTCATCTTTGACCCTCTCAATCAATCGCATAGAGTTATAATTTTAATCGTACCAAACTCAACATGAGAGATAAATATTTACATTTATGACAAAATGATTATGTCTGAATATGACATTTTTGTAGGTCTTTTCATAATCTTTAATCGATTACGTATAATAATAGTATCTCAGTAATTTTAATACTGCAGAAGAAAATGTGCTAACTAAAACGGATTATTGTATGTAAAATATTGTAATTTTTCAACAGCGCTCTTATAAAGCTAACGCCATCTGATAACCATTAAATGTTACGTACACAGATATCAATTTTTTACAAACATACGATTCAACTTTTACGAAACATTCGACATTTTTAAAACAAATTTGTAAAAATGTAGAGAAAATTGTCAAATCTCTCTCCAATCATTTTATTAACCGTAACATTATTATATGTTAAAAATATTTCATAGAAACATTATATGAAATATTTTATAAATATAATATTGTATTTCTAAGGAATAATTATATTAAGAAATGTTATATCAAAAAGTGTCGGTCGAATTAATGTAACAAAAATTACAGAGTAAAATTCTTGATATGCATTGTGTGGGACACCCGGTATAGTTGAGTCTACACTCAACATGGGTATTCACCGGCATGTGTAGATGCATACGGACAGCTGTGTAATGCTGGTTTCGCTTAATTAAGCTGTTTCTAGTTGTGTCGAAATCCTTGGTGAACGACAAAGGCGAGTCCGCACGTGCCTTCATTAGACTCCCTCAATTCGGAGTAGCAAATCCTGAGACCAGCTCGATCGTATACCCGAGGGATTTAGAGATAAATGCATGTCCTCTTCGGTATTGGGAATATGTTACTTTATCCGTTTCCTATGCTTCTGTAAAAAGAATTCGAGACCGAAAATTCACGCGTCATTGTGTAATAAACATCCCCTGGTCCTGCCACATTAAATTAACTTCAGAGTACTACGTAGATATTACGTGTATAAAACGAGGAAAAAAAGCACAAATTGAAGACGAAAAAAATGGCGTATGCTCAAACAGAAACGCTGGCCGATTGCCACCTTATTTTTAAAGTCGATGGCACAGAAGAACGTTATTCTTCTGCTCTCTCCCACGCTCGTAGCACCCCCTTTCTCTCTGTATCTGCGGTTCTAGATCACATCTCCCCCGGCAACTTGATCTTGACCTTTCGAACCCCCGTACGTGATTGCGCCGGCTATTTCTCCTCGTATATCCCTTCTCTTCCTCTAGCTTTCTTCCACGTCCTCTTCTGTTCCTCTATACAACTTCGTTTTATATCTTCTTCGTATCAATGTAAGTTATGCTCGAAATGTAACCAGAGATAGTTTCCCGCCAGAATTATTTTTGCTGAATCTAACAGCGTTTCTTGTGTTAGTCCTATAAAATTTTCAATTCAATTTCTTATATATTATATATTCACGTTCCTCCTTCTTCGCCGCTCCGGAAAGCTTCGAGTTAAGAAAAAACCGAGCATTGGCTGGCGAGTCGTTTTGCTTTTTCCGGGGGCAAGGATAAAACTTCGTTGATCGTAAAATTTGGAGCCTCGTAGAAAGTTCCTCTTCCTTCGTCCTCTCTTCTACTATCTCAATAAAACTTTCATCGCGCTTTAAAGTCTCGTTTGGAATCCGTCGAAGGGACAGCAAACCGGAAAACTTCACGGCTATCTTTCTCAGCGATATTGTATTTCAAATACAGTTCAACCCTTTTGGCCTTCATAATACATTTCTTTCATTTTAAATGCCGAAGGTGCGAAGACAAGTACATAATAAAAGAAAGACTAATACGATTAACTCTTACTTTTGAAAAGTAAAGAATTAACTTGGCGATTCATAATGTGCGCCAAATGCGAGAAAAGTATTATGCGCTTAGCGAAAAGTATCCGAAATTTTGAAACAAACAACGCTTATCCGCTTTATTCGCGTTCGTTGCGCAGTCACACAGTTTCTCGCCAATGACAAAATCGCGCGG
>NW_017304136.1:1550341-1551073 GCF_001594115.1 Trachymyrmex septentrionalis | reverse complement strand
ACCATTCTAGTATTTCCGTACCCTCGATCCAAGATCTTTCTCTTCTTAATACGGCACAGAAGAAGCAGAGGTAGAAATACAAGTAATAACAGAATGTTTTAGATTCGTGTTAAATTCATCCAAAAGTGGAAAATCGCACAGCTTTAAAATGATTTCGATCAAAATTATCACCTTTAGATTTAATACTCTTGTCAAGTAGAAAAAAAATCAGAGACGTATATAAATTCACACACAGAAATATTGAAGCTCTAAAATCTAAAAATTTCGATCGAAAACTAGAATTCCTTTGATTTATAAGGGTAAAAAAAATTTTTTTGTTTCCAAAAAACGCTCTAAATTAATTATTAAAAGTAGAACTTGATAAAAAAAAAAGAGAACGATAAACTTTTTACATCATCAATATAAAATATTGTATAAAATATAAAATAAACCGCATGGAAACAATAAAGTAACCGCAATAATAAAATTGTAATAAACTGTGGTAAAAAGTATGACTTACGTCAAACGGCTATTCGTACATTATTTATGAACAATTTTCTTCCGGTTTGGGTCAGGTCAGGTAAGAGGGACAAAAGTGCACGATCATCACGAGTTATGGTTACGAGCGGCTGCACGCCGCGATTAGACGATTAGAACCTCGTGAACATTATCTGTCATTATGGACGCAACGAGGCTATCTATCTATCTACACACACACACATACACACACACACACACACGCACACACGCAGG
>NW_017304136.1:1547559-1550241 GCF_001594115.1 Trachymyrmex septentrionalis | reverse complement strand
CACACACACACACACACACACGCGCGCGCGCGCGCGCACACACACGCAGACACGCACGCACACACGCAGACACGCACGCACACACCTTCTCAATTTTTGTCTTCACGTTTCTTATAGCCCGCAGTTCGGAAGTCTGAATGCTATAACGAGGTTACCTCTATTTCACTCCAAAACAATGAAATTCAAGATTTTAATGACTACTGCTACTCCCCACTTATGCTACTCATAGCGTGGAAGACTTTTCGCGCTATTTCGAGATTTGCTATTACGAGGTTCCAGAATGTATACAAATTATGGAGACGTTAGAAGCTGATTGTATTATTACGTTGTTTCTCACATTATTCGGCAAATAACAAATTTATCTTTATTTTTCCTTTTTTTTTTTGTTCTTTGGATTTAATTCGTATGCGCGTCTAGATAAACATCCATAACCTAAGTAACCTTTCACCGAGCACGTACTGTGCTCTTTTCTGGAACGATACAGTTATTCGCTAGAGCACGTCCGACCGTTAGCCAGACTCCGATAATCGCGTGTAGCCTGTCTATAGGTCGAACCAGGTCGAATGCAACGTTCGTTGCAGTTGAAAAACCACCCGATGAGCGCGTTTCACCCTTTCTCCATTTCTGTATAATTTTAGATATATTTTCATTTCCCATGCAAATAAGATTCCATATCTGAGTCACAAGAAAAAAGTAACTTACATACGTGTACTTTTTAAAAAAAAAAGATGATGATCCAGGAAGGAGAGAGAAAAATTTTTTATGGATTAAATGTATAGATACTTGATAAAATAAAATTTCTAAAACACAAGATTTTTCTTTATAATTCTTATTAAAGACGTTTTAAATATTTTTTCCAAATGATAACAAAATTATGAAAAAATTACAGATTATTCTAAATCACGTTTAAAAATAACATGACAAATTTGGTGACGATTTACTATCTGGATCATAAGTTATTTTAATAAATAGTATTGTAGTATTTCTTGAAACTGCGCTCTAATAAAAATATATGAAAATGTATTATAAAATAAATGAGAAAAATCTCTATTTTTTAATATAAGTACTTATTAATACAAGTAATAATATATATATTACTGATGACACAAGATCGATGAGAATGCGATCTTGTCATCAAATCGACACGTGCATAATCGACGGGCTTAACCTTTGCCGACGATTTCACAAACCGAGAGGATTCGACTGTCTAACAAACACGAATGTGCGAGAGCACCGTACTTTGATTCACTTTCACCTGCGCGGGTTCGATGTACTCCGCGATGCAATTGCAATGGCACAATATACACATTAGGTTACGTCCGATGGAATAGAAGAATTGAAATCGTAAGAGTGTCTCGAAAAATCTCATTTAAGTATGTATATTGTGAAAAAAAAACAGAAAAAATAAATAAATAATGCAAAGTGATTTTTTTTTAATTATAACTGTGTAATTTTGGAGACAATTTTTATTCAGGTAAATTGAAAAAAAAATTGTTCATTTAAAAATAAATTAATTTAATTCCTTTTTCCTACTTTCAAATAAAAAAATGTATTTAAATCAGACACATTTTACTTAAATATATATATTCTCCAACAAAAGAAATAAAAAAAGAAATACGTATTAGGTGTACAACTTAATTTTCGATCTTTTTAAAAAATGTGTTTATTTACATAAAAATGAATCTTTCAATCTTCTTGAGTCTAACAAGGATTTTCAGTTCTAATTCTTCGTCTTCAATTTTTTTTGATTGTCTAGAATGTTTTGGAGATTTTTAAATCTTGGAGATTAAAATCGGCATCCCAAAGCAATTCCAAAACTTTTAAAACCATTTTTTACGCAAACTATAAAAAACAATATTTTCATCTAAGGCCGAGCAAATTATTTCCTTAGCCTCGCCAGCGTTCTTTTTCAGTTGAAATGCGAAAAGGAAGTAGTGCCTTAAATGTTGCTTTTCTAACATCGCTTTCATTACTCAAATTTTCAGATTATATTTATGTCGACAGCATCGCTAATTATTATATCTCTTAAAGCTAAAAGATGGCGTTTTAAAATGATCATATAGTGGAAAAAAAATGTTTATTTTAATTTTAATAGGTGCTGTAGTCAACTAAATGTAGGGGCCGAGAATTACATAGTAAATCTAATAATTTATTAGTCAAATAAATAATTATTTATTCAAAAAAGTAATATTTTATATATATATATATATACACGTAAAATATACAAGATATTTGATAAAGATCGTAACAATGTTTAAAGGTAAATTTCTAAGATCATGTTGAGACGAAAATTTTAATATCAAAATATCGAGGCTTTAATAGTTTTTAAATTCTAAGCACTTGTTATCGAATTATATCGCCTGAAGTTTGCGGATTCAGATGTGATATGGAAAATCCAACCACATCTATAAGCGCGCGAAACTTTAAGCGGCATAATTCCCTAACTTTAAGTGGTCATAATTAAAAAACTATTATACTTTCGACAACATTTTGGTATTAGAATTCTCATCTCAAAATAATTTCAGAAATCTACTTTTAAGCGTTGTTACGGTCTTTACTGCCCTGTATATACTATATACAGCCGGTTACAGAAAAGTTGCAACATTTTTTTCGATGGGTTTCGGAAGTCTGCCTTGCTACACATGCGCGCGCTCCTTTATATTCTAAAGCATTATTTAATGT
>NW_017304136.1:1529750-1547459 GCF_001594115.1 Trachymyrmex septentrionalis | reverse complement strand
TCAATTAATCTAGCTTAATATTATAAACTCAACTCAATAATAGTTTGTGATAAAAAAAATATAAAATAATTGTGTGCAATCAGATAGAATAGCCAAACAAATTAAATAAAAAATTATTCAAGTAATATCAGAATCAAGTTTGAACATTCCATTGTTAAACACCGGAAAATTTAGAGTAGAGATTTGATGGACGCGTCGTGAAAATCTGAACTAGAAAGAAAGAAAAAAAAGGGCATCACGAAAGGTTACGACGTGCGGCACGATCTCGCGAAAAGGAAAGGAAGAAGAAAAGGAAAAAAGAAGTAGTAGAATGGCCGACACTCTACTCGGATACCAGTTGGCACAATCTATTAAACGCGATCTTTGCTAGACACGACCTACACAACCGCTGTGAAAAAAAAAAAAGAAAAAAACCAATCGCCATCCCAAATGTCGAGAATCCACACCGGAATAAGAAAGCAAATAAAAAATCCGCGGACATTGACCCTTTCTATGCGTAGCATTTGTAACTTCTCAGAACATTTTTGACATTGGATGTTTTTGAACAATAAAGCTAAATTATCAGAAATTTCATATAATTTTAAAATAAAAAAAAATAGACATTTAACGTTATATTCGATTTCAAAATCGTGCAATATACGAGAATATATGAATTTCTCACTGACTCTTTTATATTTTTTCATAAAATTATTTAACTAAAAAAAAATCGTTAACACATCGCAAGAATTAAATTACACTCGAACAATATCTATATCAAAGGAAAAATTTACACAAAACTACAAAAATCGTGCTCTGAAAGAAAAGGTTGACTGAATATGACATAGCATTTTTAATTGGCTGCACCAACAAATTTTTGATTGCAACAGCCAATTTTGGTTGCGTTAGCCTATCGAAACCCTATGTTGACATTGCGGATAGATAGGCTAACGCAACCAAAAATTGGCTGTTGCAATCAAAAATTTGGTTGGTGCAGCCAATTAAAAATGCTATGTCATATTTTACCATCTAATTTGTTGCAGCAACGAATTTTTCTTTCAGTATGATATAAATTATTTGAGAAAGGAGATAATCCTGCAAATAATAGCAATCAATGAGTGTTACTAAAATCTCTTGGAGAAGTTGAAATTATTTCTTAACAGACAAGAAATTGTTTCTTAAGGATGCGCTTCACACCAGACCTGCCAACGTGTTTCCTTCAAATCTCCTCGTATTTCTTCTATAAGAATCCTTTTCTAAGACGAACCCACAGACAAATCGTGATCTCAACGTTCCTGCTGGCTTCGCAGGACGTGATCGTTAAGGAAGCGAGCAGGACAGCAGTAGAGGAAGGAAGGAGAAATCCCCAAAGTGCACCTCCGTTCTAAATCCTGAGACTCCTGCCCCATAGAATTAGGTGGAGGTCCTTCAGCACGGTGGAAGTTAGGGTTTCCTTCCTGAAGGTCCAATCCCTTTCAGCAATAGGGGTATATCCCAGAAGACGACGTCGTTCGCATTGCGGTGAAGAGGGAGCGGGATGATAAGGAGAAGATGGAGGATAAGGAAAAAGAGGTCTTATCCAATAGCTGATCCCGAATGTCCCTAACGAGCACAATAGGTCAGGTATTGCGCAAGCTTTCGCTGACTCGACTCGCACCTCTCGAGCACGATTCGTCCGCAATAAAAAGTGCGGAAGACGAGTTATATGATCCGACCGCCTCATCCGAAATATGATTATTTAAGCATCGTATTACAAACATCGACGTGTCTATAAAAGATTATTTCGTATCGTATGGCATCTCCCTCAATGAATAAAGAACTCAACATGCCAAAACAAAACAATAATACAAGAGAAACACCGAACGAAAATAAAAACATTGTTTTTTTTTTTCGTTGTACAATCGCACGTTATCTTTCCTCATTGACATTTGGATAAGAAACAGATAATAAGTTTAATAAATATATTTTTTCTTTTTTTTTCCTCATTCAGAATGATTCACACGTGCTCGAAAAGTTCATGGGTTGTCTTCTTGCGAGACACCCAGTATGCATGACGAGCGAACGTTCGATTTCCCTTCATCGTGTCCTCACTTCCGGATGGAAATGGAAGCGAGGTCGATCGAATTGGCTCTCGTGCAGGGAATCAGTACGAGGAACTATTTCAGAATCGCATGGCTCGGACGACCTCCACCTTGAAATCACAATCAGAAACGCGATTCGCTTATCGAATCTACCGCATCTGATCAATGATAAGCGCTGAATTATACGATAATTGCACCAGAACATCGTGATGACTAGTGGAAACGATATCTTATTTGTCGTATTATTTCTGTTTGCCGCAGCTTTGATAGAGATAATGAAAAATCTATTGGTTATACGTTACAGAGAGAGAGAGAGAGTTTGTTTTATCTCCAGAAAGATAAAGCAGAAAATTGCAATAAGATTTAACTCGTTGGTAAACAACGAGAAATTAGAAGATTATCATAAATATTCAACGGAAAATGATTTCAAGCTTCATGAACATGAGGCGTAAGGTATTGTTAAAATATTACTGTCTTGTGCATACAATAATTCAAGTAATTTACATGTAATTAGTATGGATATTAAGTGCAAAATACGGTTGTGTGCTGCACAACTTGCAATTGTAATTTTAACATTTCCCCCATTTAATCACATTTCCTTAAAGAGCGGGTGTAAGAAAATTAGTTGATTATCATGCGCAGCAACTATGCAATTTTAAAGATTACATACTTTTATAGATAAGTGTTCAAATTCATTTTTTATTAAAGTCCACACAAAAATAAATTATATGATTTTCTTATCTGTTCTTTAACTCAAAATAATTTCTAAAAATTCTATCATAGTTATTACTTCAGAATTGTCGCTTTTTATTAAAATATCAAGGACAAAGCAAAGATTAGATTACATGTTAATAATACTTGTAATTAAGATTTATAGTTCATTATTATAATAAATTTTTAGTTTATATTTAAAAAAAAAAAGCATTTTAAATTAGTATAGAATTGCAAGAATTTGTATATGAAAGAAGGATACATTCAGGACACCTCAAACAATTCTTAAGGTATAATTAATGTTATATTGTTATTTTGTCATTTTGCCAATGCCTTCCTTTCTTACCCTCTTTTCCACATTTCACTGCCCTTCTCTCTGTTCGATCACGAACCGATCACCCTCCAAACCGTCAATGTAACTCAAGTTCTTCGAAAATTACGGGAAACCAATCAGCGTCGAAATGTGCTCCCGCCGGTTTTCGCTGTTTCTCTCTGTCCCTCCCTCATCCCGTTTGAATTACGTCCAACAGGTATGCACCTGAGTAGTATTATTGCTGTAATAATTGTCTTGCTCTTGCGACAATCGGTCGTCTTTGCCATAAGCAAAAATCTTTTCCTGATAAAACTAATTTCCCATCAAACATGCATAAAGTTTTACACACGAACTGATGTATTGCTGCATGTAAAACAATATGTTTCGAAAATATCAGCTTTACATATAAATAACAATAAAATATCAGATATCATGTTGAAGTGACAATTCTTTTAAAAAATATTCATAGTTTTCAATTTTGGCGTTCAAATTACAGTGAATTTGTGAAAACGCAAAATATTGAAAAACTCATACCACGTCTCCCTAAAAATTTGAAGTCGCACAAAGGGAAAGTGTACAAAAAAGTGTAGGATGGCAAGAACAGTGAGAACGCGCACATGATAATAATTCAATGCAATGTGAGGACTCTTCGCCAGTTATGACGGAAAGTGATCTCTTTCGAGTATAGTAGGAAGGCGAGGTAATGGGAGTGAAATAAAAAATGGGTAATTAAAGTACGTGCAACACACGACGCCAATTCTGGATTCGCATATCTGTTTACAGCCGGTTCGGACTCGATACTGACACGAAGTTATATGGACGTAAGAACCAAGCGAATCTGATTTTCAGCGAGATATAATCAACAATTTCAATCGCACAAAATTCCGAAAGAAAAATAAATCGACATTTTTTTATCTCGTTAAAATCAATTTTAATTTCATCATATTAATATATCCTTAATATTTTGTAAATATTATGATAAATAAAAATGTCCATATCGATTCATGCAGATCGTAGAATGTATGAAATCTTAAACTTCAATCTACCAAAAATAAAAGAAACGGAGACGCATAAGTTAGTTTCTCAGTGTCCATCTGTCAAAATCTAAATAACACGCATTCTTTAATTGAGAAATTGCATTTTGATAAATTGCATCTAATAAACGATAATGTGTTTACTGTCTCTAGTGTGAGTTACTTTTTGATGCGTGAAAACATTACGAAGAACATCGATTTGACGTATCGTTGAAGCCAAATTTTCAATTTGTACGACTGTCCACCAATAATACGACACTATTAGTCGAATATTTACGTATGTAATTATATTATTATTGTGCGTATGTAACGTGAACAGAAATGAGAATCACTGTTCAGGGCTCAAGGTGAACGAGCTTCAAAGTGGCAATGGTGAACTGTGGAGAGACGTCGAGACAAGCGAAGGGTCCGCAGGCCCTAATGCTCGCGTAGTTCTTACGCGAGTAGCACGTGAAACTCTTCTACACTCTCGATTTTCCTCGCCACTTCAGCTATATCAGTCGAATAATTAACTCGTTAATTTGTGTGAATTTATATATTAAATTCTAAAAGAAATAATGTACGTGATGAAATACAGATAATTGGAGGTCAAAATCTACACGATCAAAAAAAAAAAATACAAATCAAGAACACATTTTCAATTTTATAATCTAGATGAAAAGAACTGTATGCTCGTACACTAATAATCATTTTTCTGCATCAATTTATCTCTTCTACATCAAATTATCTCGACTTTCTCAAAATGTACAATTCATATAAATGTTTCAAAATGTTACAATGCATAAGTGAATTTTAAAATTAGAGTATGGAGTATCACTACATCAATTTCCTGTAAATTTAGCATAATTTAAAAAGTCACAAACACTTCACTTCAAAAATTAAAATGTATCTCGTGAAAGAATCATGTCGTTTTAACGGGATGTTGATGTACAATACTTGATTATCAAGAGATGTTTATTTTACGAGAGCATATCACAAAACTAACACTATCGAAATCCGACGTTCCATATGCAACGATTCGATGTATAACGCTTGCAACCAAGGTCGGTCGATGCTCTAAACAACGTGTCGAGCATCTCTCGGTCTCCCCAACGTTAGAGAATGAAAGGAGGTGCACAGGGTGCACGCTCCGCCGAGTCGTCCTTGACCCCGAAGTCAACCCGCATCCTGCTCCGTGCATCTCGCGAAGGATATATCCTGCGCGTCTGCGCACATATCAATTCTGATTAAATTATTCAGCATTCAATTCCTTCTTTTACATTGTATCACCTGACAAAAGTGCGTACTTGACAACCGAACAAAATGTCTACTCCAAAAGATAGAACGTTGGCTATTTATTCATGGCGTAATGGCTTCAGGGCTAGGTATATCTAAGCTTACACGTGTTAACTATATATTAAATTTTTTAGCTCTTTAAACACGACGATACTGCACGTAAATAACACGAACGTTTATCGACTTGAACCTTTGCCCTGTAATAACTTGAGCAGCATCCGATACGATAGGATTTCTTTAATCAATCGACCCGCCTATTTGCGCATCGAGGTCTTTATTTAACGTTTCTCTCATCACTCTTCCCCTTCCTTCAGCTTCGTGCGAAAAATAATAATGCGGATTTGTTTAAATACTTTATATATACATGTATCTTCAAGTTCACAATTTACGATAGCTCCGGTAATGCCACAACTTTTGATATTGTTTCCGTTTTTAAATTAAGCCATTAATTTTTAATTGCCATTATATTAATCAAAAAGATGTAAACTTTTAATAATGGCAATCATAAGAACTATTTGTTCAATAATCTTACACGATTGTTTTTTAATGTCATTATACATAATATTAAATAATATTCCTAAAATATTAATCGATAGTTACATGTCCACTCTTGATAATATTATGATTATTAAAAGTAACATTATTTATTTGTTACTATAATATTATATAAATGTTACAAAGTAATATAATAACATATGCTATAATTCAATTGTAAAACTGTTACTCTAATTCAGTTTAACATTGTTTAAAGATTGAAAATGATTTTGGCGCGCAGTTGTAGAACTGGATATGTATATAAAATCACACCGAAACGTTATTTAAGCACTAAGATGCGGCATAGATCGACAAAACCTTTTCGTTACTTATTGTGAATTCAAATTGCATTTATATAAAAATAATTAATATTAATAAATATTTTAACAATATTCCAGGGATATTAAAAGCATAATACCAAGGATATTATGTAAAATGAACCTATAATAACACCTGTAGAATATTCCTATAATATTAACAAATATTATATATTACTATAATTTTTATAATAATAGTCATATAATATTCTAGGAATATTTTGCGCTTATAGGGACGTTATTAATTAATAAATTATTAAATAAATACATATTTATAAATTGATATTATTGTTCAATAAAACGAATTCATTAATTAAAAAATAAGGAAATAGATATAATTATTAACGTAATATGTAAATAATAACGATAAAATTTTATAAATTAATAGAACTAAAATATTGATGGGATGTACCTATTAATTAAATAAAAAATTTAATAAAATTCTTTCACATCCTCATAATCTGTATTAAGAACATAATGGGATTAAGCTATGACCAGTCGGAAAAGGTTCAAGTCAAAATTATGAAAAGCCGTATGAAGACTAACGGGGAACCGAATCGGAAGTTGGCTATCTCACGGCGGCAGCAGCAGCACAAAGGGTGGCACTTAAAAATTCAATGCATTTCAAATGGGCCAGAGATCCGTCCTCAGGCGCTGCGAGCGGCGCCATTTTCACTCGCGCTGGCGCAGCCATTTGTCGAGCTTTCGTTTTTCAGTTGACCTGATGTCCTCTCCCTACACGTTTGAGAAAATTCCCGCTATTCCATGTAATGGCTCGTACAAATAACACGTAAGCGATTAGTTACCACTTTTGTTCATCAATTGGATCGATAATCCTGACAGATTACACTGACATAATAAAATTAATTAATTTCAAACCAAAGTTACTTTAATACTTTTAGTTCTTTAATTTGATTCTTCTTTTCAATTCTTTATAATAACTTTTCAAATTTTTAATTTTTAAATTAATTCAAAGAATTTATATTAATTTTTAGAAATAAGACATCAAATTTGATGTAGATATATTTTTATATTTCGCTTTTTCAATTTTGGATCGCGAAATCAGTCAATGGCCTCTTCTTAATCATATGTAAAGTAAACAAAAGATAATAACTACAGTAAACATACGAAAGCGACAAAACGTTATCTTAAATTTCTGACAAAGTTCAAACTTTTTCAAGTTTGTTTACAGTATCTAAAAAAAACAATGCTTATAATTATGTTTAACTGACATAGTTAAGTTAATTAACAGATTACCGAAATAGAATATTTTTTTGTGATAACACTTTAAACGATATTTTTATAAACCGATGCAAACCGTTATAAATAGAAATAAAAAAAAAATAGAAGAGTACGAGAAATTATATCGTGAATTGCTATTGAGGTGCGACCGAGAGATCATCAATCGTCGATCATAATATAATCTTAGTGGTCTTTAGTGCGCAGTACGATTTGGGCCGCCATGGATTTATTTCCGCCGTTCGCCGCGCGCCAAATTTAGGACAGTATGCCATTGGCTTCCGCGTTTTGTATGCTGCGTAAGTATGCTTGTCACACGCGCTGCATACTTACGCAGCGCTTGCATCAACCGCCATTGATAGAGACGCGTAAACAACACCGGCTGACAAAATTTAATTTTATCTTCACCGAAAAAAATAACACTAAAATAAAATACTAATTCCAACTCTAAACTATTCTATAATCTGTAAAAAAAATACTAAACGTGTATACATACATAAAAACATTAATGTATAAATACTAATGTATGTATGTATAAATACTAATTATGTATGAATACATAAATATATTAACTAGATATCTTCCTATAATAGATATTTCCATGTTTTATAGATATTAGATAATTACAAAGAGATTTACATAAATATCTCTTGATAATAAAGTATTTTGTAGCATATGAAATAACGCAATTTCTTTATAAAATAATGTCGAAGTATTTCTTCATTTTCTTTCACGCCACAATAAATTCATGACAATGTAGAAAATTGGAAAATTCGTACAATATTACTCTATCTTTTTAAAATAGAATATGATGTACAGGAATAGTTCATAGTATAAATTTTACATTTTGGTAGAGTCATATTATTTTAAGGGAACTAGATATTAAGTAATTTCATAATAAATAACATATAATCAAAGAAATAAACAAATTAAAACGATTTAAAATTGCTCCAAAAATTATTTGGCAAAAAAGTTTGCATTTTATACAATATATATCAAAGAGGAGGGGAATACTTCCTTACATATACTTTAATAATATTTGCATATTTTAGGTACGAGATTATAACTGTATATTTTATAATATTTCTAATATTTTCTCTCTAAATTTTCATTCACATACTATTTATTTGAAAAATTCAAAAACTTTAGAAAAAAAACATTGGCGCACTATAAGTATTTCGAGAAAAGGGAGGTTAAATTCGCTAGTCAGCGGTGTATGAAAAGAGAAAGAGGGTAGAAGGGGTGCTCTAGAGAATGAGAGAGAAAGCGAGATGGTCGCAGGCAGACTATCGATTTTTTTTATATCCAAGCAGCCTATGTGCGAATACTAGTCATGTTGGGAAGAGGGATCAGAGGGGGAGAGAAAGTTACACAAGGGCTGGCGTGACACAGAAACGGCCAATGTAAAAACACGCTGTTCTTTGTTACACACACACATCTCATATTTATATTACATAACGCAATAATGCGTATTTGTTAAGTATATTTTCTTTTTTATCTTTGGTCCTTCCAACTGTAACATTATAATGTTAAAAGTCTCCCGCATAATTATCTTTCCACCTCCATCTATTCTGCCCACGTGAAACGCATTGGTCGCCGCTGGTATA
This sequence comes from Trachymyrmex septentrionalis, assembly GCF_001594115.1. Taxonomy (NCBI): domain Eukaryota; kingdom Metazoa; phylum Arthropoda; class Insecta; order Hymenoptera; family Formicidae; genus Trachymyrmex; species Trachymyrmex septentrionalis. The sequence continues at coordinate 1,538,372 of NW_017304136.1, read as the reverse complement.
TTCATTTTTTGTTTTCAAGAGAATTCATTTCGAAAAGATTATATCATATAAAATGTTTTATATATTTATTCCAGTTTATTTCCAACTTTAATCTTGCTCGGATTTATATCTTCAGTAAATTATGATTTTATTTATTCTTATTCACGCGTAACAAATTATTTTCATAAATTTAATTTATAAATTTACTTATGACGCACAAATTTAATTTACGAATTTATCGTTTAAAGCATATGTCTCAATCTTTAATATCGCTTATTTCTGACGAATGTTTTAATTAAGCGCCCAAAGAAGAAATTATTTTACGAGTATATTACTAATTAACTGGTTTATCAAATTACTAAAATAATAATTTGTTTTTAAAAACATAACTCTTTTCAGCTTATGTAATTATAAGTTATAATTATTAACTTATAATTTGTTTGTTACCCTTGTTTGTTACCAATAATTTTTAAATAAATATAAAATCATTTATATTATAACTTTTAAAATACTCACCTATTTTTTTCCAACTCATTATGAGTCGTTCTGAAAATAAAAAAAAAATATTCTTTACGTTTTGCAAGAATGAGATTTACGATGAAAATCGCAACTCGAACAACGACAATGATATTTCTCCTCGCACATAAAAAAATAAAATTTAAAAAACGGAGATTTATTGCATAAAAAATATTGCAAAAATTTCAGATATAAATAATTTGGAATAATAATTAAGACTTACAATAGCACGTGTAGCAATAATAATATTTACATTCGGTTCTAAATCATGAGCGATTAAATTGCTAATTGGCAATATTTTGAATTGTTGCACGCGAATATCTGTATTCCAAAAGTTGCATTTTTATGGAATGGTTTTATAAAATAAATGTCTCTTTATAATCGCGAATATACCATATTGAAATAATATGATACTTCTATTGAGATATATTTCAGTTTGTACGAAATATTTGCAATATTTCAAATTACAGCAAATGTAAAAAATTAATAATTCGAATAATATTTTTCTCTTTGACTTAAAAATTGAATTAAGACCGTTATAGAAACTGCTAACAGTCCCTAAACTGTATATTTAAAAAGATTCATGCGATGTAAATATTAACATTCAAAATATAAGGTTGCAAAAATATCTTTAATTTTCAAAACATTTGTATAAATTTGTGTCGTTTCGTAAAAAGATATTTTAACAGACACGAACCTGCTGCCTTGGGACTTCTTCGTCTTTGGCCTCTTTGTAATCGTCCGCATATCGTCGGGTATTGGCATCGTTGAAGCATAGCCATGTTCAGCTTCTGTAATCAAAAAACGATAAATCAATAAGTAAATATAATTATATATTTATATGTTATATAAATTATTATATACAGCGTCATAAAGCTGATGGCCTAATCCTTTACCCTCAAAATGAGCGCAAAATAAATCAACCCAAATTCATTCGTCTCCAAATTATTAGACATTTTCTCCAATTACGTATTGCCGTTTTCAATTGCAAATAATCTTTGTAAAACACAATTCTTTATCTTTAACGATATTTTTGTATCTTCAAAAGCAATATATTTAGATATACATACGGAGAAAACTCGCGACATGACTAGCAAGAGAATCAGTTTTCGAAGCTTGACAGTTTCGTTAGAGAGCGAGCGATGGACAGACGCGATCGACAGTAAGTCACGTTTTATTTTCTTAGATCGTTCCACATTTTATTATCGTTTCTGGAAAGTATCACGTTTGATCCAAATACAATTGCACTACGTTATACATTTCTCCTCAAGAGAATAATAAGCTTTGAAACGCGTGAATTTTCAATAAATGCATGCCGCTAAATTAATCAATCCCATTCTTATCGAACGTATAAACATTAGAAACGTTAAATACAATGTTTATCTTTCTAAAAATAAATGTCAAATTAAATCGAGATAAGCAAATGCATCGAGACGAATCGAAATAGACGCATTGGAATAAATTTGTATAAATAGAAACCAGGATTAAATTAAGACTGACAGACACTCCAAATCAGATAAAAATAGAGACTTTAGAATAAATTTCCATAAATAAAGAGGTCGCGGTTAAATTGAGACAAATCTTAGATCGATATATACTTTCTCAGATTTGCTTTCATCGGTTCATTAAAACGTCAGTATTTTAACAAAAATATGCAGAAGGTGTACATGTGAAACGACTCATTCCAACGAACATTTCGCTAATAACGTAACCGCTAGTAATGTAATAATTAGTTGAAAACGTACAAGTCCAATTATTTCTAAAACGCCATATGCGGTTTCACGATCATGAGGTAATTATGCGAAACATATCGATTCTCATTACATTCCTCGAATTTTCGATGATTTAAAAAGTCGTAAAAAAAAGGAATGTGTACGTCAGGATAGTCACACATTTCTCACATTAAAATGCTTTAACTTTTCTCTGATTTTCAGAGAGAATTTCATAATTTTTCCTGATACTTCCAGTAAGATTTTGAAATTTGTTGTATTTTTACCTTGATTTTTGAAAACTGTCAAATATTTATTAAAAGAATAATTTAACATAATTTGATTTAATATAAATCATTATACTAATGTTGCTAACACCGCTTTCATTTGATTGTCAAATTAATAGTTTATTCCAAAACTGTATAAGTGCATGTTAAATTTTTTTGAAGCGAAGAATTTTTATTTTCCAAAAAATTTTGCAAAATTCCTTGATTTTTTTTCCTGATTCCCCTGACATTTCCCTGATTTCCTTGATTTCCAGTTTTGTAGCAATTCTGTATGTTCTGTGACAGAACTATGTTGTGCTTTAACGAGATACGCAATAATTATCAAATGACGTTTATTTTATACAAGTAATCGAAACTTTGTATAAGTGCGGTCATGAATACTTTAACATCTGAATTTGCACACGTACCATGGCACCGTCGAAACACGTACTTCCTAACTATAAATGTACACGCATTGTGATCGTTATTCGGTTGTTCGAAAATTATTTTTAAGGCTATAAGCATATAAAAAAACGTAAATAGTAAAACATAATTTGTAATTTGCTACTGTTTATGTTGTTGCTTTACATTGTGTATTATAATTGGCCGATTCGCTTAATACTTACGCTTAATTTTTTTACTTGTTACATTATATTACTACAAAGATTTATTATTTTTATTCGTTATACAAACACAGATATATCAAACTGTAAAATGTCACGTCCGGCTGCTTTGAAACGTGCGTTGCTTTCTTTCGAATTATCAACGCACTAAAAAAAAAAAAATTGTTTATTTGACTAAATTAATTTAGTTCATCTTTACATACGTATACACACACACACACATATATATATATATATAACGAATTAAATTAATTTAATCAAAGAAACAATTTTTTTCTCAATCCAATCATGCGTGAATATTAGATAGCTTTAATACGCGTGCAACTTGATGCGTTTTCATTCTTACACAAACGTTTGTTACGAGACAAAAAGCGACGCTATAGTCAACCGAATCTTTCACTCTTATGGGAAAGCGGGAAGTTGATTGGTCGACGACGCGAAGCATCGCTTTTTGCTGCGCGGCAAAACACACTCGCGTCATATGTGGCGCGCGCGCGCGCGTGTGTGAGTGTGTGTGTGTGTGTGTAGAGGACCCTTTACGAGGATCCCACGTGTGCATGACGATTCCATTGGAAAACTCCCAATGTACGTATTACGACGCACGAAGAAATACAAGTACGCGCGCGCGCACGTTGAAACGACGTGCGTTGCCGCATGCACGCGGCGAGGACATCGCTCTAGTGCGACGCAGCGGCATTATAAGTGGGATGATAAAATGAGATCATCATCGCGCCGCGTACGATCCAACGCGAAAATAAAGATAGTCACGATCGGATACTCGTACGATTGAATTTCGTTTCGAAAGAACAGACTGCACGCTGAGAAGAATGCGTCCGTTGTATCGAGAATTTATAATAGGTGATTTCCACGATCTCGGGGAGGTTCAGAAATTCTGATTTGACAATGGCTGCGTTTCGTAAAACGCATGATGCTTCATTGTATCCTTGTTGTTCACCGAATGTTAAACAAGGATCAAATGAACTGTCATGCACGCAGAAAAATATCATTCTATTGCTAAGAAAATGATTACTCAACTGACTTCCTTTCTTTGTAACAGTTATATTTAGCACAGAATATTTTCTTGATAATTTTAATATATATACTTATATATTACAAATTTGAAAAAACTTATTATTATGTACTCAAAACAAGAATTCTCTTTTAAAGAATACTATAAAATTGATCGAAGAAGCCATTTTTTGTATAATAAACAAACGAATTTTTTTTTTTAGTTTAATAATCTTTATTGAAATATTAAACTTACTATAAGATTTAGAATATATTTTGAATAAATTTGATACTTGTGATAAATTTTTAGATTTGCAAACGTATGAATTTTTCAACTACTTGAAAGTAATTATTATTTGCGTACAACATATGTAATTTTCCTATATGCATTTACGAAACGGAGTCAATATAGAATAATATAAAATTTAATAAACATAAAATTTCCGAAATGGAGCTAACATTTGACGACAATTGCGATACAAATTTAAAGCAGACATATATCGCAGTACGTCAATTAATTAACTAATAAAAGCAATCATTTCTTAATAGAGCTCTACTAGGTTCACAATAATATAATATTATCCTGAAAAAAAAAACTTCGAGAAACAAAACAATAATAAATAGGCAATAACATAAAACTACTCCCAAATTTTCTAAACCTTTTTCTATTTAATAACTTAAAAAGAAATATATCAAATTATGATACTGGAATTAAGTTACAACATCGGGAATCGTATTTTTTTGGAAATTTTTTAATTCTTCGAGTTCATTTGTAATCGATTATTCTACAAAATTGAAGAATTTTACTTTACGCAAAATTGTAATTAAAATAAGAAAGAGGGGAGGGGAGAGGAGGGGGAAGTAAAAAGCGCGAGAAATTCGCACTCACCTCTTTCCCTTCGTTCAATGTACTCAGCGGCTTGTAATAGGGCAGCAATGCTCATATTTCCTTGGTTTGGAGTAATCCTGGCTGCTTCCGTTCGCGCTCGTTCCCCTTTCTTCTGCCGCACGCTCCCGCGCCAACACACGTGCCAAAGGCGCACACAGCCTCACACCCAGCACAGCAGAGTCAGAGACAGAGGGCACACACCAAACACACACGCACACACACAACAACGCGCGCGCGCACGTGCGCGTACAACGGGCGCGCAGGCGAGAATGAAGGGGGAGGAAGGGGAGTACCGGCGAGAGACGTAATCGTGATGTCTTCGGTCGCCGCGCCGCGCCGCGCCGCCTCGGGCGGCTCCGCCGCACGTCGGCTACTTTCGGCCGCGTAACTGCGCGCACGAACGCGCACAAGTAAACCAACCGATGACGACGCACGCCGAACGAGAGGAACGTGCACCAATCCGCGCGGACGGCGACAGCGGCGGGCAACAGCAGCGGGCAACCGAGGCCGAGTCGCCGAGAGATACGCGGAAAGTTTTCTTTCTACACCGCTGCTCCTGTTTGATTCTCCAACGGTCTCTCCCTCGCCTTCGTCACGAATAAACAACGATCAATGAATATTTCCAGCTGGACTCTCTTCCCTCGCTGATCGTCGTCTTCGAGCGGCTTAATGAATTTTTTTTCTACCAAGTTGATTCCAGCTTTTTCAAATAAGCTCAGCTTCTCTCAAATATCCCCCTTTTGCTTGGTGACTCGCGTATCTCTCTCTCTCTCTCTCTCTCTCTCTCTCTCTCTCTCTCTCTCTCTCTCTTTCTCTCTCTCTATTGATCACTGTCAATCGATCTCAAGCACCCAGGAATGCACGAGCGCATTTATTCGACTGCTCCGTTTTCAACGTTCTACTTTGAAATGTTAGAAATCATGTATTTTTATTTTCTTTCTTCTTCACGACGTGCCTCTGCTTCAATCGCGATCGTCCAGCCGTTTTGATTCCTCCTCCAGTTGCCGCGACTGTGCTCTTCTCCTCTTCTGCTCTCCACTGCTCCTTTCTCACTGCGTTTCACCACATTTACCCGCCGATTACACTGTAAATCACAAGAGAAGTCGATTATCACCACCGTTGCGTCCACTGAGCATTCGCGAACGCGACTCGTGCCGATTTCGCGCATACATATGATTCCCCGACATAAATAAACGCCAACTATACAAGTAAGTTATATACACAACCGTCGCGATACCACCGATACGAAAGTGCCGCGTGAGGTAACTGCGCCGCCGAGAGAAGCCGATCGCGCGAGCACGCACACACAGCCACGACATGCATACAATGTGCGCGCGCGCGTACACACACACACGCGCGCGCGCGCATGCACGCACGCACACATGCATAACAGGCAGAAAGGGAGGGCAGAAGGAGCAAAACAACGTACGATGAGTGAAAGAGCGAGAGGAGCGAACGGAATGAAAGAGAGAATACACCTACGCGCGGTCGCGTAACGCGAGAAAAATAAACAGCGAGTTAAACGGAAACAGAGCGCGCGCGCACGCACGACAGAGAGAGAGAGAGAGAGAGAGAGAGAGAGAGAGAGAGACGGATAAATATAGAAAGAGCGATAAAGCGAAATTTATTATGCGCCTCGAAATGAGATTATTTACGAATTAAACGGGGAATTTAATTCCTTTGTCGCATGCTTATGTCTTTTAGTGACGATTAACGCATAGGATTTTACATGTAGTTTTACGTAAGAAAGAGAACACGAAATTCTTCTTTGTACACGTGCAACACACATGTGCAATTCGAAAAAAATATGCAGTTAATATATTTGGAAAAAACTGAACTTTCTTATATCAAAAATGTGAAATGTAAAAAAAAAGTTTAAATGTTAATCTGAATTATTTAGTTTTGAGATTCATTTTGGATAAAACAACAATTTGAAATATTTAAAAAGTTACATAGAAGAAATATACTATTGAAGAAATATATTATTTAATACTTGGAAAAATTGAATTAATTTTGATACAAGAAACGATACAAGAAATAAAAATTTAAATGTGTTAATATGAAGTATATTCATTTCTGACATTTATTGTACGAATAGTATTTTATATATAAAAGAAATTACATATTCGAAGAAAGAAATGTAACAAAAATTTAAATGTTAATTTGAAATATACATTTTTGAGATTCATTGAATGAAATAGCAATAAATATGTATAAATAAATTAATATGTATTATTTATAACGAATAAGTGTAGTATGTAAAAGAAATGTTTATTTAAAAAATTGTAAATAATTATTATTTACTTCTACACAGAGAAGAATAAAATATTTTGAACTTGTTAATACTTGTAATAATTTTAAGAACTTTTAATTAAAATTTAAAAACATAAAAATGAAAATTTTTACAGGTTTCAATTTAAAGATCAAAGATGGATTTGTTAATTCAGAGAAGAGTGAGTTAAGAACTAAATACATAAAACAAAATACATAAAAAAAAAACAATTTATTTACAAAAGCTCAGCTCATTCCAGCTTTGCAATTTCTACATTTAAAAAAATTCAATGGTTGTGCATTCAGATGTGAGAGAAGAAGAGGTATAAAAAAATGTGGTTACATCAAGCAGACCTAAAAAAAAAAGAAGCAAAGAAAATAAAATCTGTTAATATGATAAATAAAGATGTATGGTTAATGATAAAGCGATTAATACAATGCGATTACGATACAAGAATTAGAGGTTAAGTCCATCTAAATAAATTTTTGCGCGATATATACACATATATATATATATATATATATATGTGTATATAAATACAGTATACAATATTAAGTACACACAGATGTTTTTCCAGTCTCCTTCAATTCTTAGCGATAAGGCATTAACGTTAAAAAGCTATTTTCCTAAGTAATTACATGGACTTGTCCGCGAGATATGGCAAACGTCGCGCGCGGCAGTCGATCGAACAAACATTAAAGGCATTTACAATATCCGGTGCACATCACGCCGGATATGCCTTCGCCACGAATATTTTATACGGCGCGTTTCTCAATAAAAATTCAAAATCGGTATTTTCTCTCTCGGAGTAAAAAAATATTAGGCCGGATACTCCGCGTATTTGGACAATCTCACGACGGCTCGGGAAAGGTAGGTTTCCGTCTGAAAAAAAAAAATCGCACTTGAAGTTAACCGAAAAGCCATCTGTCATCACGACTGAACACAAGTAGAGACGAGGAAAACACAGCGGGAAGCGAGATCGTCTTGGATTCCAGGCGATTCCGAATAAGACTGTTTTCTCGCACGAGTCACAGACGAAGGGGGGAAGAGGAGAAGGAGGAGGTGGAGGAGGAGGACTCTGTTTCGATTTCGGGCTTGTCGGGGTCCCGCAGCTATTGTTCACAGAGCCAGGCCGCTATCGTTACGAGGCTTGGCGAGGCAACGCGCCAGCTGATAACTCACAAACAAAGGGGCAGACGAGCCGCCTTCGCGCAACAACACTTTCTACCCGAACGTCCACTAGAATGCGCCAGCTGAGAATCCCGTCGTCCCCTCATCGAAGCGCCCCGTATCTCTAGCGTACGTCTCTCTACAGGCACGCGCGCTCACGCGCACACGCACACGCACACACACACGCACA
>NW_017304136.1:1529342-1529650 GCF_001594115.1 Trachymyrmex septentrionalis | reverse complement strand
ACGTCTCTCTACAGGCACGCGCGCTCACGCGCACACGCACACGCACACGCACGAAAATACGTACAGCAGATGTACATACATTCACGCCCCTGTGTATATTTACGTACGCATACGTATGTATACGCCCGTATATATGCCCTAACATCCGCCCGATGACATTTGGCACGAATCGCGACAGTAAAGGAGTACGTAAAGATAGGTAAGAGAGAAAAAGTAGACTAGGAAAGAAAATAAGTGGAATAAAGACTAACGGTGTCTGTGTTTCACTACTACGTTGTGTGGACGATCGGCACTATCCAACACTATTA
>NW_017304136.1:1512708-1529242 GCF_001594115.1 Trachymyrmex septentrionalis | reverse complement strand
TCTCTCTCTCTCTCTCTCTCTCTCTCTCTCTCTCTCTCTCTCTACACATAGGTTTCCCACAAGGGGGGAGGGGCGCACAACGGTGGCGGGGTGGGAGCAAGCTGATCGGACAACGAACAATACCGTACGCGAATGGAGAACGGAGCAAACGGCCACGGCGACGAAAAACGAGCGACGATTAAAATAACGACTACGACGTCGATTCGTGGACGATACGCGGACGCGGACGAATAATATGAACGAACGTACAAACGACCGAGCCGAGCGAGCGGGCGAGCGACAGCTTGACACCTCCGCGCTTCGCGAGCACTCGCACGCATTTATCGATGTCAAACGCTCACCTCGGCGGCAGCAGCGCTCCGCTTGACGGCGGCGGCGCGCGCGCTTACAGCCGCAGCGATTGGCCGGCGCAGCGCGCTTGCCGCCGCGTTCGGCCAATTGTCCTTGCCGTAACATACCTCACCGCGATAGTCGCGTGCCGCCACCAACACCCGCCGGCTGTCACGTGAATCTCATGCCCGAAAACAAAACAAACAGCTGGCCGCCCAGCGTCGCCGCTGTCGTCGTCCTCCAGCGGGCCGAGCCGACCGAACGGCCGAGCGAGTGCAGCTGAACGGACCCGAACCAACCCGAGCGAGCCCGAACGCGCCCGACTCCGTTCAACTCCGCTCCACTGCAACGCACCGCGCAGTTGCTCCATAGCCCCATTCTTTCAGCGAATTTCAGCGAATTTCAGCGCGTTCAATTGAGAGAATATTGAAATACAAATGAATACGTGGAAATTAGAAGAAAACATTGTTCATGTCTATCAATGCAGAGATGCATTATTCTTTACGCATCATACACTTATTTATGCCCAAACTCAGTATAATTGAGAATGGATTAAAATGAATTTAAATTTTTATGCGTATTTTTTAAGCCTATTGAATCCAATTGAATAAAAAAAGAACTTTTTTTTTTATTCAACTGGATTCGATTGAATTCAACTAGATTCAAAAACTTTGGATTGAAAAACTTGTACATCTTTTGTCAAAATTTTGAATTGAACATTATACACGATGCACACAGAAAAAGTTAATATCATTTCTATATTGAAAGGCATAAAAAAGGGCTTCGTACAATTCCTGTAAATGTATAAAAATGCATTCGGATTGAAAAGGATTTATTTTAACGTTTAGAGGAATATGTATTTCTAAACCCATCTTAATCCATTTCAATCCGTTCTCCGTTTATTGGAAATTCTACATATATATCAATAAATTTTCATTCTTAGAGTTAAAAAAAGATAAAAAGTTAATTGAACTGAGAGAGATTAAAATTAAATTACATTGGTAGAAATGAATATTAGATCTGGTTTCACCAGTGTAAGGTGACTTAAATTTAATCTCAATTTAACTTACTATTTATCTTTTTCTAATTCATATAATTAAAGAAAGATAAAGACTAAATTGAACCGAGATTAAAGTTAGCAATGTCTTATATTGGTGGACTGGGTCTTATATCCTTCTTGTTTACTGAATATTAAATAATAATAAGTAATGCATGTTATACATGAAATACAATACGTCGTAGATTAACTTTAATTTTGGTTTAATTTATTTTTTACGTATTTTTAATTTTTAGAGTTAAAAAAAGCTAGACGAAAAAAATAGCTACATTTAATCAAGATTAAAATAATTACTCTACATTGGTATAATAAATATGAGCATAAAAGATAAATAAAATAAAAATGCTACGATTTGAGAAAATATTTTCAAACATAAAAATGAAAAGACTACAGTTTTAATTACAAATGTAACAATTTTATTTATTAAACTAAATATAAAATTGAGTTTTTTTTCCATAAAATTATTTCACATTCGAGATACCGGCTTGATGCCCAAAATGTCCAGGGCGTTCTCAAAGATGACATACAATGCACGTAACATATACAATCTGGCAACCATCTTGGGAATCAAATGATTACCTCCTTCCTAAAATTTATAAAATAATAATTCGATGTAAAAAACTTGTAAAGTATAAAAGTTTTACAAGCATAAAGTTTTTTCTTACCGTCAAAATTCTGACTTTTCGATAGTAGACACTGAATTTTTGGCATAAACGTGATAAGAACAAGCACACAACTTGGGGATAAATATGAAAATTTGGTTCGCACTTCAGACAATCATTTATCATTTGTGGATATCCGAAGATAAAATTATATATCAATTCCCATTCTTCCTACAAACAAATCAATTTTTCTTTGTAAAAATGTCAAAATTTGGATGATTGGTGAATTTCATGGTTTTTTAAATATATAAATATTGCAAAATTAGAAAAATATAAAATAATGTGTAAAAAAGTCAAAGGACTATACTTACTTTTTCTTGCAATTGTGAGAAATCGACATTTTTTATATCTGGCAAACTAGGATAATCCCCACGCAATACCTTTTCGTTATGTTTTGTTATAATTGTAGCTATCCTGGCAGTATTGTACAATGCAAATGACGCACCTATGATAATTACAACGTTTTTACTTGATGCAATTTCTTATTTATCTCTTTCATGCATATTTATCAAACAAAATTGATAGTAGGATTAAACATTTTTCGAATATTTATAAAATCATTTTTAATAATGATATATTAAAATAATATTTATCAAAAAAATTTTTGTTTATTAACAATCAGTTTATTACTTTCAACAATCAATTTATTAATATAAAATATACCTCTGGTATTTGTAATGTTTCTGTCATCTTCAAAGTTATTATTGTTAATAATAACCGATCGACTTGGCTTCACAGCCATTAATTCGAAAATTATAATGGCATTGGCTAAATTGTGCAGAAATAAGTCTTTAGCATCATTCTTCTCATCCTCAATAAATTTGTGCTCACTCAATTCGGCCAATTGATTCATTTTGTTCTGTATATATTGTTCCCACGTAAGACATATTTCTTTTGAATTTGTTTGAGAATTCTTCACAACACCGCATATGTATTTCTTGTATCCTTCATCAATCAATCCCTCTGATTTGCTAGTAAATATGTATCTGTCAGCACAATTTATCTCAGTTGACAACATATGTCCATGTAGACTCAATACTTTGACAGCAATGTTTCTCATTAGACGCAACCTCTGAGTAGTAAGATCCGATTGTCCATCAGGCTGATACTTTAATATAAATGCTTTACCAGTCGACTTAGCTTTTCCAAATGTCATCCCACATTCGATAGCCATTCTTATACTGTTCGCAACAATATCTCCTCGATTTAGGAACAAGCAGATCCTTTCCTTTTGCAACATGCATCTTTGTATCCTTATTGGCCAATTACTGCTCTTTAATATTAGCTGATTGAAGATCTATTGAAATTTTACAATTTATAATTAAATAATACTTGATTATTAAATATCTATTTATAAAAACATTTTATAAAAGATAGATTTTCAACATTTTATATATGTGAAAGTACTGTTAACATAAATCTGTAGAGTTGGAGTAAGTTAGTCGTGATATAAACATTCTAATATTGACAATATTTATTCGTACCTCTTCAGCCACATCCGCGTCTGTATTGCCTTTCGTTGCACCATGTGCGTGTGCAAAATGTTGCAAAATGCTTGTACAACCCTTGGAGCAAGTCAAAAGAACTCTCCATGCTTTGAAATTGCACAGGAAATACAGTTCTCCATTTGCCAACAAATTCTCGCTATTTACTTTGATTACAGAAGAATTTTTATGCGTATCACCAGTAAAATGGAAGACAACGTTGTCGATAACAGATCTCGTGCAGAAACCAGCCCAGGTTTCCATTGAGTACTTTGACGCCGATATATGACGATTGGCAGCGAGTGACACTTGCTATCATATAAAGTTTTATATGCTATTCTTTGCTGCATTATATTACACTTTCTGCTCTCGAAATGAGATAATTATATAACTGAGCATTAGAAGAGAAAAAGAGGAAATATGAAAAGTGCAGCTGTCAAGAATATATCGCTATCATATGGTGTATGTAACATATGCTTTTAACTGTACTATGTTGTACTTTGTGCGTTTAAAACGAAATAAATATATTCAGATATTGAAAGAAAAAGAATTAAAGGTCAACAAAAAAAAAGATATTAAAAATATTAATAAAATAAATAGTCAATAAAATGAATAATATGTAAGTTCGTCTGTTTTAGCTGTATTTTCTAAGATTGCGAAAAAGGTTATGTTTTCACACGTAAATTTTGAAAGCAAAGAAAAAAACAAAAAGGAAAAATCTCGTATACGTGAATATTTTTTTATATCAAAAGTCTTAAGAAAATATGTAAGAAAATAGTCTTTTATTAATTCGGTAAACTTTGTATTTCTTAATAATAATATGTCCTACGCAGCATGAAATATATCATTTTTTTAAATATTTTATAAACATTTGTAAAACATTTCAAAATATTGCATTAAAACTTCACAGAAACATTTTAGGAATATTGTACAAATATTGTAAAAAGAATATTTCCAAAACTCTGATTTTCTACACACATTTATATTTTAGAAATATTTCTAAAATATTTTATGCTGTGTGGAATGCCTTGTAAATAATACAGATATAATATTTTATGACTTTGTTCATTAGGGTTTAATAAATAAAATAACTATGAAATCTGATTCTTGATAATAATAGTTTAATTAAATGTACGTCACATACTTACGTCGCATACTTAATTATAGATTTATATCTTACAAAGTCATCACAAAAAGTATTTGCTACTTAAAGTACAGATAGTTATATGATTTTAATATATTAATGTCTACAAATTATTCAAACATTGCCATTTTATTTAACAAATATCTCATATGCAGAAATTTGTTAAACAGAATGATGATATTTAACATATGCTATGCCTGCGAGTTCTTTGCATAATTCTTCCGTCACTACAGCACTTTCATATAGAATATTCTCCTTCTCCCTAAAACACAATTAGCAAAATGTGAAAAAAACAATTAATATGTAATAGTTAATATATATTATCTATCAAAAAAAGATCTAATAATACATATTGTTTAAAAAATAACTTTTTTGGATAATTAAATTAAATTTTATAGACATGAACCTTAAATATAGTAAAATATTATTTACATTTAAAAGGAGGTTATTTTGGCAGTTTTGTAACTTAATGAATTATGAATGTACTTAATATAAGAAAATGAAAAAAATATTAATTTATGATAAAATAGATCGGATTCCACGTACTCTTCTTGAAGACAATTACTCAGCAATCTCTGCCTCGTCTCCGCCAGTATTATCTTATTTTCTGGTGTCTTTGGTATTTCGCTAACGAGTTGCTTGACAACCTTCTGTAAGCACAAGAATAGACTCTTCGTGCCAGGTATCAGAGGTAACAGAGGATTTAGCAAAAACTCGTGCAGGTACGGATGCGGGAGTAGCGCCAATCTGAGGATCAACCCCATGACCTCTAAGTTAATTTCATACGTCTGTCTCGACATGTTACTAATTTTGTCAAAAAGCATGCTCAGGAATGGTCCCATATAGAATCTGCCCGAGCAATGATCAGCTTCCGGTCGCGAGTCGGAACTCGCGGAATCATCTACCATTACCGCTTCTAATGGCCACGCCATCAGAGCGCAGTCAGAAAGTGCTGAAGTGTACTGCTGCTCCCAAGCTGGCATATACTTCTCACAGTTATTAACGTCCGGATCTGTTTGCAAATAACGTGGCATCAACGACAGGAAACTGAAATGAAGATCATCTCGTTGTAACATTTGCGTCATTTTCGCATCCTTGTTCGTCGTTTATTTAATTCTCTGACGATAAAGAGCAACGCATCTTTGCATTTACACTTGAGCAATTGATATCCTCTTATTATAACAAAATTTTTTATTAATATAACATTTTTAATAAGCATACCAATTAATTAATTAATTGGTCTTACCAATTGATAACTCGATGGATATTACTCGGTGCCAAAGTGCGGCTGTGATTTTGCTCATAAGAAAGATCCAAAGTTCCTTTTTTGTCTTTCTCTCTTTCGTCTTCCTCGTCACTCCACGAAGTGATAGCACTATCAGCAGCGGTGTTATCATAATATGCTCGCGTGGACAGATAAATCAGTACGAGACAGTGCAATATGTGTTCGTTTCTTTTGTCTATGGCCTCCTCAAACAATTTCAACGTTTCTACCGTGAGATCGTTACTGTCTGTGAAACAGTTCTCTATCAATCTGTGCAACACCGGTGACGTCCACACGTTTGGTATTTCCGGATCTCTGTCTTGTCCGACTAACCAGTAACTCACCTCTGAAAAATTATTGAAACTTCAGATATATAGGATGAACCAATGACAAATATTTTCGAAGATTTGGGTGGAAAATGAATTATGTAGAAACTTGAAATACAAAAATTTGTTTAAGTTAAAAATAGTTAGATTTGATATATTGAATTTTGTAAAAAGATTTTCCAAATATTTGATTATTTCGTTCGTGAAATGATTTTACAGATTCCCGTACACGTACCTGTGCATAATATGGAGGAGGTAGTCACCTTCAAGCACTTGGCGACAAGGGCTGTGATAAGTATGACATGATGATCGGCCAGAGCAGGCGTCACTATCCTCTCAAAAAACATCACTCGAATGGTCCTCGCCAACGTCTCGGCAAGCTCCATCTGAGCTTCTCTGATCAGTCGATCACAATAGTCGTACCACATGAAGAACGCCGCTACTTGCCGGCAACCGGGGAATTTCTTTTCCTGAGTCCATAACGGCGAGTCCAGGCCCCACGTGACATCTACATTGTAGATATCCAAGTGATCTACGTGTGCTGGAATGGCATTAAACAAATTCTCCAGGCGAGTAGAGACTATTAATGGTAGTTCACTCCTGGCCACCGTTTGCGCGAACAAAGGATCCTTCAGAGATGCTAAGGCCATTATTCCCTCGCATGCTCGTATTCTCACGGTGTTGTCCTAGAATCGAGGACAGAATGATTAATTATTACATACATGTTACAGATACAATTAGCTGATTAGTCATTAATTGTTAATAAAAACAAAACGGTTTTATTAAAGTATCTAAAAATTTAATTAGACACAGATCTGAAAATAATTTTGTTGGATCCTCAAAATATTGTCATAATAATTTTTTGACATTCTAGCAACCATCTTAAGTGTCCTACATAATTATTTTAATATTCCAATGAAATTATTTTCAAAATCTATATCTAACTAAATTTTTAGATACTTTAGAAGTCGTCCTTTCTGAAAAAAGCAGCGTTCTTTACCGCGCTATTTAAGTAGCTCAGCAAGGCGTCCAATAGGAGGCATTTGGACTTTTCGGGCAGCTTCTTCGGCGATTTTAAACTCTGATTATCACTCGCCACGTAACCCGCGTCCTCATAGGCATTGCAATCAGTATCCAATCGCAAATCTCGCAAGTTTTGCAAATGTTCGTCAATTTTATTCCCCGAAGAATCGCCTCCATCCTTTTCTTCCCACTGTTCGCTGTTCTTCATGTTCAACAAGGGCGAATCGCAAACGGACTTTTGGGCCAGAGGACTCGATGATACGCTCTCTTCCCTCGAGGACACAGATTCGTTCGATCTCCTAGACAAATGTCCTGGATCTGACGCGGTCGTCTTGAAAACATGATTCGAACGTGGCAATTTCCGACGTTCCTTGTCAAAGAGGTTTGGGTTAATTAATGTGATCGCTTGTGTATCCAAAGGCTCGAACAAAGGGTTGGAATTGATCCT
This sequence comes from Trachymyrmex septentrionalis, assembly GCF_001594115.1. NCBI lineage: Eukaryota > Metazoa > Arthropoda > Insecta > Hymenoptera > Formicidae > Trachymyrmex > Trachymyrmex septentrionalis. Next base: position 1,521,504 of record NW_017304136.1, on the reverse strand, counting down.
CTTTCTAGTCGGGACGTACGTCACCCTTTGAATCTCCGTTCTCTCGTTGTCTTTCTTGGTAGAATTGTTAGCTGTCTGCACAACTGGCGTATCATTGATGATATTGGTCAAATGGGGATATTTGCACGCCAAATAGCAAATTGTCAACAGAAACTGTATCTACAAACGAAAGGATTTATGGTAAATATTAGTATTTATAATTTAATAAATTAAGAATCAGTTTCATATTTGAAAATAAATATTTTTTTATAATTCCAATTTAAAAATATTTGAAACTTATTGATATAATGTTTTTTATTTTGATATCAATAAGCTTCATATGTGTCTCATCGATTACTTCAAATTTGATGTATATACCACATATGTTTTTTGGCAACAATTAATTTTTTTCGATTACGATAATAAAATCTAAAAATACAAATTTAAATCTACAAATTATAATTTCGTTACAATAATTAATTTTTATTTCTTCATTAAAGTAATGATAGTCATCATAAAGTGTGTTCAGAATAGCAAAATGAGTTACTATCTTTCTTTAGTGAAACATTCATATATATTCCTACACGCAATGAATAGAAAAGATATACACACAGAAAGAACGATTTTACTAAAAGATTTAAAATTTTGGGAACAGAATTGAAAATAACTTAGTTGGATCATAAAAATAATCACACACATGTTGGAAATTAAAAAATAACGAGCAATGCTATAAAAAATTTTGATATTTTAACAATTAACTTAAATTTCCAACAAAATTATTTTTACTTTCAGTCCTTTCAGATCTGCAAAATCTTTTTTTTTTTCGTGCAAGGGAAGAAGAAAAGAAAATGAAAATATGTAAAACTTTTCTCTTTCTCGAGGGATTTTAGGAAATTTTTTTTTGCTTTTAACATTCGCTACAAATTTAATTTTTTTCAATGTACTTATTTGTTTATTTGTAAAATAATATCTTTTCAGTGAAACTTTTATGGACATAGCAAACTTTGCTGTGGTAATATTGAATTTTACTGTTTAATATCGAATAATTACAACAGTAAAACTTGGGCGTTTTTATATAAGACCATGCATCAACAGCAATGATGTTTCTGCTGTAACAGCGAAAATTTCTTCTGCACAAATAAGTTATACATATCTTGAAATCGCATTTAAACACGATCGGTGGCGTGATACCGAACGCGATCGAGGCCAAACGAAATTAACCGAAGGTCCATTCTAAGCGCAACGTTTCTCGCGTCGGGAAACGTTAACGTGCGCGTAACGTCTCGCGATATTTTTTTTCTTGCCACGCGAAACAAAGATAATCAGTGAATTATTATACGAAAATAACATTTATCGTCGAGACACTCGTAGAACGAGAAGTGTGAATAATAGCAGGTATATGAACATATCGGGACATTTTGGAATCGTGAGATGTCGTGACGAAACGGATAACATTTTCCACTGGAAAAATTACAACACTAGTGCAGTTAAGTGCAAATCTATTCACATTATTTAATTTCAGTGTTAAAAAAGTAATTTAATCCTTTTAAGATTATGAGATTATCGTGACAACAAAAATATGTAATTAAAAATTTTTTTCCAACGTCACTTTGAAATTTAGAAAGTAAAATTTCATTCTTAAAGATTGAAAATTGAGCCACTCTTTTTCAAAACTAACTCAGTTTTCACTCTTTAGAGTAAGATTCTAAAAAATTTAGAGAGGTGATTAAATTATTTATTAACACTGAAAATAGAGGAATTGATTTGCATTTAATTGCACTCATTGTGCGTCAACGTGACGACAAATTTTCCCAATGGAAAATGCGAGGAGAGAAAGAAATTCGCCTTCTGCCATAGAAGGCAAATAAATGAACGAAAACGCGAAGATATCCCGGAATTTTGAAATTCCAAAGCGCCTCGATCGGTGGCGCGAAATCGAGCGCGACCGAAGAAGTACGGGACCAGCCGAAGGAGCTCGAAGATACATTCGAAATATATAATTGTTTCGCCGTTTCGCGCCAGCTGATGTGCGAGTGCCGTCGTGTGTGTGTGTGATCCGCGATCTGCCGTGTTTAAATTCTCACTCGCATACTCTTCAGGTATCACGTTATCCTTGTTTAATATTCAGTGAACAATAAAGATAAAACGATGGCAATCTGAACATAGCCTATATATAGTAGAGAAGAAATCAGAAAACAATCCCCGACCTACATCGGTTAGAAGATTTCCTTCTTCTTAAGCCTTTTGTAACGCCGGCAGTGTGGCATTCTTTCTCAAGAATTTTTGTTCCCTTGAGAGTCTCTTTCACCAACCTTGGTTAAGTTATCCGACCGTTACATGGTGCTCATTTAGGTCCACTTTCACAACTCACGGTTAACTCTTAACCGAAGTTCAGCTTATTCATTATTTCTTTCCAATTCTAGAATTGGAAAGAAATGAGAAACAAGTTAAACGTCGGTTAAAAGTTAACCGTCAGTTGTGAAACTGGGCCTAAGTAATTAATATCCATTTCCATCAACGTAGATTAACTTTAATCTCGGTTCAATTTATTCTTCGTCTTTTTCTAATCTTTAGAATTCGAAAAAGACGAAGAGTAAATTGAACCAAAATTAAAGTTAATCTACATCGATGGAAACAGGCATAATAAATGAGCCCTATGTAACCGTTGGTTAACTTAACCGATGTTGGTGGAAGAAATCCTAAGGCCTAATTTCACAATTCACGGACTTATTCATTATCTCTTTCCAATTTTAGAATTGGAAAAGGATGAGAAACAAGTTGAACCTCGGTTAAGAGTTAATCATGAGTTGTGTGGAACTGGGCCTAAGAGTCGATTGGATGGACTTCTTTCCCTCGGAAATTCATTTCTCAAGTTGTTTTTTCGCGTGGACCTATAATAGCGAATTCGATTGGACGCTCTAGTGCATATTAAAACTGTTTTACCCGGTTAGCCGGTCACAGAAAGATTGCAACGCCTTTTTTTCGATAGGTTTCGAAATGCAGCTTGCTTATCGGGCAATTGATTCTTATTTATGGATCTACAAACAAGAACCAATCGCTTGATGAGTAAGCTGCATTCCGAAATCCATCGAAGAAAAAGGGTTGCAATCTTTCTGTGACCGGCTGTACACTCTGATTTAATCTGCTTGTGTAAAAGTGAAATGCAAATATTTTGAATTATAAAATACATACTTTGCTTAACAGTACGATAAAGTGTATTAAGTATTTCATGATTTAATCAGTTTCCATCATATTTATAATAAATGTGTACCTTTATATCAATTCTAATTTGTGTACGATGGCTTTAATATGCACCAATACATCATTGAGTACATCCAATCGAATTTGTTATAAGATTCAATGTAATCTGAGATCCACGGAATAGAAAAAGACCGTTTTCATAGTCGGTTCTTACTTTAAGACCGTCTTAAGTAATGTCTTAAGATGCTAATACGGCCCTCTGGCCAGTATTCATAGTCGATTCTTATTTTAAGACCGTTTTAAGTAATGTCTTAAATCGCTAATGCGACCCTCTGATTGATTCATAACATTTTAAGACCGTACTTAAGACGATCTTAAATATAAGATGCGACTATGAATACCGGCCTCTGATTGGCTTATGACATCTTAAGACTGTATTTAAGACAATCTCAAATTAACAATTTTCAATATAAGAATCGACTATGAATACCGGCCTTAGATCGATTTCGGTTTCTTTTCCGCGTCGCTAGATGTTATCAGGAAAATCGTATATTAGACGAATACCCTACTAGAAAAAAATCACGTACTAATTTAGAATAATCTGTTATGTGATTTACTTATCTTAATTACGTGATTTTGTTATATAACTTTGTGGTGTGATTTTTGTCAGTAGGATAGGCTCGGATGAAGTGCTTCAAAGTTCAGAATCGTTCAGAATCAGAAGATTAATTAACTTTGCCATTGTATCGCAAAGCGACGCAAAGTCGATTGTAATTGAAAGAAAGTGAAGTTAGCTGGAAATCTTGGATTTTCAAAAATTTGTCGTTTTGCCTTTATTGAACATGCGCACATGAAAATCTCAGGACTGTGTGTTGCGATTTGCGAACTCTGAGTGTTGTCGCGAGTGTTGAGTGCAAGAAAAGTGTGTTGTGTATGTTTTACTGGTGCATCTCGATTCTACGGAGAAGGATAATTTTTTCACGCTAGACATATAAAAAAGATCCTGTGCCAACGAGGCTGGGACGGGATGCAACGGATCCAGTAAGTTATTTGCAGTTGATTACGTAAGTGAATATATCAATTTTTCAAATCAGTTGCATATTAATGTCAAGCACAACTGATAGATATCGATTGGAAACGACATGCAAATTGAGTAAAAAGTATCAATTAAGAAATATATAGGAAAATTGTTCTCCAAATGGAAAAAGAATAAAAGAAAATAACTATAACAGAAAATAATATGATGTTTTTAAAAAGTTATCAGATAACGAAAAAGAAAAATTTCTTTATTTCTCAAGAATTTTTCTATTTGTTTTAATTAAACAATTAAAAATTTGATTAAAATTCAAGTAAATCTTTCGTGGAGTTTTACAATTGATCTTTACCTGTGTGTGTGTGTATATAATTATTATCATGTAGAATAGAGGAAGTTTTTTCCAGATAATTTTGATTCCTTGAAATTGTAGATTATTTATTCTGATGACGAATTTTGAATAAATTCGAAAAGAATACAACTTTTTTCATGACCGTTCGGAAATTGTTTTATTTCTACATTTTCTTATGTTATTTTTCTTCTTAAAAACCGAATTATGATAATGATGTTATCATTCGAAAAATTAGTATATTGAATAAAGTAAATTGGTATAAAGAATAAAATCCTTATTCATTGTTATAAATCCTTATACATTGTTACGAAATCGCTGTCAGTTATGCTTTAATCATTTTAAAGTCACATTTAGATAAAAACTCTGAATTAATTCTTAAATAATTAAAGTATAATTGAATAAGGATTTTATTTTTTATGTCAATGTATCAATTTTTCCTTGAGTATAATATCATATGATAATTAATTCGGTTTTCATAAAGAAAAATACATTTAAAAATGTAGAGATAAAACAATCTCTGAACAGTCGCGAAAAAAGTTGTATCCTTCTTTTTTAATTGACTCAAAATTCATTAACAAAACAAGGAATCTATGCTTTCAAGGATTCACAGTTATCTGGAAAAAAGTTATCTATTTCCCTATTCTACATGATTAATAATTTTATACACACGCACGTAAATACATTATGAAGATACACAAAACATGTAGAAATAAAACGATCTCCAAACGATCATGAAAAAATGAAAATTACTCTTCTTTCATAAATATAAACTGCAATAAACTGCAGTGAATCGATTTCACTGTTAATTGTACCTCTTCAGCCTCGATTGGTGACGGTGGGTTGCCATTGCAAAGTGCCACTAATCGTTGTATTGGCGCATAGATAGATGTGTGATGCAGTAAAGGGTATATTGACCTGCCCAAAAATTTTCTCAGAAAGGCAAGGCACACTGTTCGCATACCAGGAGGTGTCTCTGCGCTAGCCAAAGTTGCCAGTAGATCTAAGAGTTTGTGCTGTAAAAGATATTCTAGACAAGGCCCCGGTTCATTCTCTTGTTTTTCTTCTTGTAATAAGATATCCAGTAATACATCTAGATGCCGGGGTATACTGGTGTTTTGTACAGGCACCTTGCAATCAGTCAGATGACTCACATAGAAGTTCATTAATTGTTTCCAGTGGTAGGTGAAATCTTGCAATGGTGTCGCTGGCGGGGCTATCTGGAAATATAAGTGTAAATATATACATATGTGTGTGTGTGTTTTTTGAATCAAGACGATAAAATGTAATTTATTACAAATTATAATTTATTATAGTAAGAGTAACTTATCATAGATATATATATTTTTTCAAAATAAGTTAAGTTAAAACATTGAGAAAAATGCAGTACTAAATTTTAATGAATACTTATTTGAATAAAATGCCTGCTGAACACTTATTTACAATAAATAAATGATTGTTAAATTTAATCGTTTTGTACCAAGTAAACATATGTATTTATATTTAGTAAATATTTAGTTGGTACTATTCAAATAAAATAATGTATTAAACTTTAGAATTTTTCGATGAAATATCAACGTTTTTTACTTACTGAAAGAAGTAAGCTAGCAAATTAGTAAATTATAAAGCTAGTAAATTATATAAAGAAAATGAAATAATCAAATATTTCATTACTACAAAGCATATTGAAAAAATAGAAAATTTTAAAATTCTATCTTTTATACAGGACATACAATATTCATCTAAAAAAAATAGCTCACAATAAAAAGTCATTTTTATTGTGATGATTTGTTTTATGTGAATCCTTTATATATTAAAAAAAATATATAAACGATCAATAATAACCGATCGATATTATTATTAAAGGTCTCGTGAGATGGTTTTGAAATTTGTGTAAGGTCACTGGTAAATTACATATCAACAATTAGGTACTGTAGTCGGGAATTATTCCTAAACAAAACATATATTAAAAAGGTCAAAGTGTAGTTTATGATTACGAAATTAATTCTTACTCGCATCAGATCAATTTGAGATCGAAGTTTTTAATTTTTCGTATGTTTTATTGCACAAAAAAATGGAAGAAATTAATTGCATATGAAAACAACGTTTTTATGTCAAATTATGCGTATTATTACCCGATAAACGTTATCGGTAATATAATTTCAAATTATTTGTCAATTTATTACGTGATCTAACGACGCGAATGTCCTTGTTTCGGATAGGAAAGGAAGAATTCTGTAAGCATTAGATATTTATTTTACATATATTCTATTTACTTCTTATTTTTCCGATACTTTTTTCATACATTTATTTTCATGTACTTGTATTTTTATAAGAATGTAGTTTTATATAAGAATATAGTTTTATGTGAATCACTGGAGGAATTGGAAAATATGTCAAGGTCTCTGGGAAGGATATAGTTCGTCTGAAAAATCTTAAGAGCAACATCTCCAACTGCGAAAATATTACAGGAATAAATCTATAAATGTGGAAGAAATTTATACATTTAAAATAGCTATAGTAGATGCGGAAAAATCTATATATTTAAAATAGTAATCGTTAATTTGAAAGGAAGGAGATAATATTCATTCATTATAAAAGCACACATGAATTTTAATAAATTCTATAGACTTAAAACTGTGTGTCAATCCACATATGCTATCTTGATATAAATCGACTTGTTATAAACTGCAGAAAAATTACAATACAAACGGCCTGTTCGTAAACACTCCTCTTTTCTGTCAATACCAATTACATTCAATTCGGTTTTCCAAAAGGATTGCAAGATTGAGCGAGATCTTTTTGACATCACTCGTATTCGGCCGTAAAGTGCATTAGGTTTCCCTCTCGTTGCGATAGGGAACTATTTAGCATATTTGTTATCGCGGAATACAAGGACAGAGCGCAACTGCGCGATTCGTAGCAGACGCTATCGTCGTCGTCGTCGTGGACGTCATCGTTGCCACCGACTGATTATTTACTCACCACGTCAATGGCATTCTTCAGGGCGATCTGAATGCCGCTGATCATGTTAACTCTCTCGCAGGGATACACTCGCGCACAACCCTTATTCTCATCCGTGTACTCGCGAGACATTCCCGCGTAGTATTGTCCAGTCGCGCCTCATCGTGCGGCGGAACAGATTTTTCCCTACAGCCTACAGCGGCTTTGCGCGACTTTGACGTGTCCCCCCACGATACCGGACGATCGAAGGTGCACCAGGTGGCGACACCAGGATCACATCATCACGTGTGCGCCTGTGCGAAAAGTACACCCGGCGTCGTAAACGAACACCAACAAACACATGAGGAATTTCGCGATGGTGTTGACGGTATGTACATACATACATACATGCATACGATTGGACGCGTTGATAATATATAGCTAACTCGTTGCGTTTACATTTTTTTGTAAACAAATCGCAAAATTATAAACTAAAAATAGTCTCACAAAATACTTTCTCAATTCTTCAGAATGAAATAACTCATTTTAAAAAATAAAAATTAAACCAGTCATAAAAAAGGGTACATGGTTCAATTTTCAATCTTTAAAAATAAAATTTCACTCTTCAAAGTGAAATTTATTCTGAAAGCTTTAGAGAGGTAGGTAATCGAAGAGGATCATTAGCTTAGTTGCTAAATGTATTGCCAAATGATTGCTTAACGAAAGTCGTGGGTTCGATTCCCTCATTTTAGACAATATGCTGAAAGACACAAAGGGCGATATTCTTAAGATTCTATTCTTTTTCTAAGACAATCTTAAGTAATGTCTTAAGATACAATCACCTGATTGGTTTATAACATTTTAAGACTATTCTTAAGACAGTCTTAAATATAAGAATCGGTTATGCGAATGCCATCCAAAGATGTCTTTTGGAATATGAATGTCTAATTAGCTAAGCTTTAAACCTTAAGAAACTGAGTTGAAACCAGTTGAATGAGAAGAATAACAGACTATACGGTATTCATACCTAGACCTTTCTTATTTTAAGACTTATTATTTTAAGACTCGTTCTTATTTTAAATAATATCTTAAGATGCTAAAACGGCCCTTTGGCTTATAACATCTTAGGATTGTACTTAAATATAAGAATCGACTATGAATACTGGCCTAAGAACATCTCTCAGAACATAAGACTATCTTGAAATGTGAGAACAAACTATGAATATCATATTGATTCATGATATCTTAAAACTATACTCAAGATGATCTTAAATATAAGAATCAACTATTA